>NC_092170.1:32474497-32480319 GCF_045791955.1 Oncorhynchus clarkii lewisi
CTGATGGAGGTGGTTTGAAAGCCCTTCAGAATAGAGGTGATGTGTTGTGTATGCTGTTGGTTTTGATTGGCAGAGTGATGACAGGTGTGATGTTGTTTGGCTCTATGTGTGGAGAGAAGGGCTCTCAGTGTCCCTGATGGAACACTGACGGGTAGAACACTCACCTTCCATTGCTCATCAGACCCCCGTCAACACGCTGGAACGTCACTGGGGTCAGAGTGGAGGAGAGGAGAGAGGGAGCGCCACGACATAAAAGGAGAGAAAAGACAAAGCAATTTGTTTGACTTTTCATATAATTTCAATGACATTGATGACCACATCAGGGATGCATTGCCAACACTAATACCGGTTGATCAGAGAGAGTTCTGATGGTTTTAGCCCCCAACCATTATCAGGAATTATTCTTGTGAACGATCGCACCACTGCACCCAATGTGTCCTTCCAGTGTCTTCTGTAGCTGGCTGGATATTGATGGCTTCCCTAAGGGATGCAGAGGCCCCACAGTGTCCATTCTTATCATGGAAATTATAACAAGGATGCTGTGAATAAGGTAGCAGATTGCATTGCTTTGCATAAAGTGACACGTAATGTGTTTTTCTCAAAGACAAGATTCTTGATGAGAACAGAAACTCATTTCATCTCCCATTTTTTGGTTTGAATCATTATCAGATTTTTGATTAAATCTCGGCCAAAATAAAAATGATTAGAAAAGGCAGAGGGCTCATTAATCAGGTAGAATTAGATGTGTGGGGGCTGGAAGGAAGTGAGTTACAGATCTCTCTAGCAGCAGGGTACACTGACTAGCATGACTCTCAGAAGCCATCTACAGATAATAAATAAGAGTCTTTGTCAGCAGCTAGTAAAACTGTTGCAGCTCAGCGTAAGAGAACGTTTCATCTCTGCTCAACACAGATGATGGACGTCAATGGATCACAGGAAATTGAAAAAAAGAGAGAAAGAACCATAGAGTTTTGTAAATCACCCTGTGCGGATGACAGAGGAAATCACCCCGTGCGGTTGACAGAGGGGGAGAAGGAAAAAACAGAAACCTACATGAGTCGAGAAGGAGCTGAGAGTAATGTGGCTTATTTAATAATTTCCTGTGATCCATTGACGTTTTGCACGCTCAGTCATCTGATGTCTTATTGTCATCATCTGTGTTGAGCAGAGATGAAACGTTCTCTTACGCTGAGCTGCAACAGTTTTACTAGCTGCTGACAAAGACCCAAATGTTGTTCCCTAGATGGAGATTAAAGGGAGGAGGGCTGAACATTTCTTCCCTCCTCTCCTCCACTCAGGTTTATTTTCCAACAAGCCAAGGCACGGGCAAAATAAAGTATTCAGAGAATACAGGAAGAAAGGAGGAGAGGAGATAAAAATAAAAATAAAATGTGATAGTGTGACACAGAGAGTGCTGCTGGTAGGACAACCTCTTCACTTTGTCATCAACCAACCAAAACACTTTTACCACAATCCTTCTGGAACTGTACACTGGCATGTTGCAGTATATAAGTGAAAAACCAACCCCAATGACCTAAAAGAAGAAAACTCCGTCAAAACATTACTGTTATTTTGCTTCAATCATTCCACACTAGCTTATTTACATACTTTGACAGTGGATCTCCAAAAGAAAATGGTTGACATTCCTTATTCACCATTACTCTATAGCTACTTCTCTTTATTCCACTAGCAAGAAACACATCTCTCTCTCCCTATCTCCTCTCTCTCTCTCCTATCTCTCCTACAGTATCTCTCTCCTACAGTATCTCTCACTCCTATCTCTCATCTCTCACTCTCCTACAGTATCTCTCTCTCTCCTATCTCTCCTACAGTATCTCTCTCCTATCTCTCCTACAGTATCTCTCTCTGTCTCATATCTCTCCTACAGTATCTCTCTCTCTCTTCTATAGTATCTCTCTCTCTCCTATCTCTCCTACAGAATCTCTCTCTCTATCTCTCCTACAGTATCTCTCACTCCTATCTCTCATCTCTCACTCTCCTACAGTATCTCTCTCTCTCCTATCTCTCCTACAGTATCTCTCTCCTATCTCTCCTACAGTATCTCTCTCTGTCTCATATCTCTCCTACAGTATCTCTCTCTCTCTTCTATAGTATCTCTCTCTCTCCTATCTCTCCTACAGAATCTCTCTCTCTATCTCTCCTACAGTATCTCTCTCTCCTATCTCTCCTACAGTATCTCTCTCTCTTGCTCTATTTCCTAGGAGGAAGAAGAGGAGCGAGAAGAGAATAGGGAGGCTGATACTGTGCTCTGCGGTGGGGAGGCCTCTGATGTGCCTATCTTTGCTCAGACACATGTATTCTCCGCTGTGGAGGACTTTAATGTTAGCCAGCCTGACGTGGCTGTGCCCTGCTCCTTCCTCCAGATAAGGACTTTCTCCAATATGAATAGGGATGAATCCTCTTTAATAAGTATTAAGGGGTGAGGATATAATCAACGTATAAAATCCCGTCAAATCTTCTTCCCTGCTGGTCGCGTGCCTCGAAAACCCGTGATTTACCTCTCCTGTATGACAGCTTTACTGTAGGAGTCAGGGACAGACAGTAGGACACTGTGTGTGGGCATCACCTCATCTCCTAGCTAACATCCTAAATGACACACTACCTCACTCATACACTCAGTGACATTAAAATACAACCACCAAAATATTAATATCTAAACCAGTCCTCCTCGTCCCCTTCAGTCCTTGACTCATTGTTCTCTCCCGGTGGACACCACCCTGATCCTCTAGCCTCAGTGCAGTGTGCTTACAATCTAATACACACACTCTTCAGTTTCACTAGTACGTTTGAGTGGAACACTTATCTTCCAGCGGCCAGAGCAAAAGGTGAGAATAGGGAGTGGGTGATTGTCTACAGGAAGATCGGGCAGAGGAGCAGGGGGTGTATCACAGAGAGAATGTGTTGCCTGGAGTGGCTAAGCTACAGCCAGGACCACAGCCAGCCTCCCTGCACTGGCCTTATCTCCGTCACACTGCTGGTACAGGACCAGTAGAGAAGAACCCCAGTCTGAGGAACTCATTTCATATGTAATGGACTCTGTTCTCCTCAATTCATCTATATCTCTCCAGGAGAGTACAGTGAGCAGACAGAGGCTTTTCTCTCCTGTATTTACAGTTTCTTTCATCGAGAGACAGAGGCTGATTGCCTGCTTGCTCAACATTGGTGCCAGTCAGGTCCACTTTGGGAGAGCATGTACTGATACTCCTTTACAGTATAGGGGGCTAACATTGTTACAGTTGTCAATTTAACTGCAATGAACCAATTAGTCCATAGTACCAGAGCCACTTAGTACCAGAGCCACTTAATGCTATGAAGAGAGATAAAGAAGACTACCAGAGTAGCCAATGAGGATATTTTAGAAGGGCAACATAATCACATATATAATCCCAATCAACACCAACACCTGTAAAAAGAGAATCACCCCTTCAAGCCCAATGCATACCTCACAGGAACATCAAAGAGGAGAGTGAAGAGTCTTCAGGACGCATACCCACTACTATCAAAGAGGGGAGTACAGAGTATTTAAGGAGGAATACCCACTACTATCAAAGAGGAGAGTGAAGAGTCTTTAAGGACGAATACTCACTACCATCAAAGAGGAGAGTGAAGAGTCTTTAAGGAGGAATACCCACTACGATCAAAGAGGAGAGTGAAGAGTCCTTAAGGAGGAATACCCACTACTATCAAAGAGGAGAGTGAAGAGTCTTTAAGGAGGAATACCCACTACTATCAAAGAGGAGAGTGAAGAGTCCTTAAGGAGGAATACCCACTACTATCAAAGAGGAGAGTGAAGAGTCTTTAAGAAGGAATACCCACTACTATCAAAGAGGAGAGTGAAGAGTCTTTAAGGAGGAATACCCACTAATATCAAAGAGGGGAGTACGGAGTCTTTAATGATGAATACCCACTACTATCAAAGAGGAGAGTGAAGGGTCTTTAAGGAGGAATACCCACTACTATCAAAGAGGAGAGTGAAGAGTCTTTAAGGAGGAATACCCACTAATATCAAAGAGGGGAGTACGGAGTCTTTAATGATGAATACCCACTACTATCAAAGAGGAGAGTGAAGGGTCTTTAAGGAGGAATACCCACTACTATCAAAGAAGAGAGTGAAGAGCCTTTAAGGAGGAATACCCACTACTATCAAAGAGGAGAGTACAGAGTCTTTAAGGAGGAACACCCACTACTATCAAAGAGGAGAGGGAAGAGTCTTTAAGGAGGAATACCCACTACGATCAAAGAGGAGAGTACAGAGTCTTTAAGGACGAATACCCACTACTATCAAAGAGGAGAGTGAGGAGTCTTTAAGGAGGAATACCCACTACTATCAAAGAGGAGAGTGAAGAGCCTTTAAGGAGGAACACCCACTACTATCAAAGAGGGGAGTGAAGAGTCTTTAAGGAGGAATACCCACTACTATCAAAGAGGAGAGTGAAGAGTCTTTAAGGAGGAACACCCACTACTATCAAAGAGGAGAGTGAAGAGTCTTTAAGGAGGAACACCCACTACCATCAAAGAGAAGAGGGAAGAGTCTTTAAGGAGGAATACCCACTACGATCAAAGAGGAGAGTACAGAGTCTTTAAGGACGAATACCCACTACTATCAAAGAGGAGAGTGAGGAGTCTTTAAGGAGGAATACCCACTACTATCAAAGAGGAGAGTGAAGAGCCTTTAAGGAGGAACACCCACTACTATCAAAGAGGGGAGTGAAGAGTCTTTAAGGAGGAATACCCACTACTATCAAAGAGGAGAGTGAAGAGTCTTTAAGGAGGAACACCCACTACTATCAAAGAGAAGAGGGAAGAGTCTTTAAGGAGGAATACACACTACTATCAAAGAGGAGAGTACAGAGTCTTTAAGGACGAATACCCACTACTATCAAAGAGGAGAGTGAGGAGTCTTTAAGGAGGAATACCCACTACTATCAAAGAGGAGAGTGAAGAGTCTTTAAGGAGGAATACCCACTACTATCAAAGAGGGGAGTGAAGAGTCTTTAAGGAGGAATACCCACTACTATCAAAGAGGGGAGTGAAGAGTCTTTAAGGAGGAATACCCACTAGCATCAAAGAGGAGAGTGAAGAGTCTTTAAGGAGGAATACCCACTACTATCAAAGAGGGGAGTGAAGAGTCTTTAAGGAGGAATACCCACTAGCATCAAAGAGGAGAGTGAAGAGTCCTTAAGGAGGAATACCCACTACTATCAAAGAAGAGAGTGAAGAGTCTTTAAGGAGGAATACCCACTAATATCAAAGAGGGGAGTACGGAGTCTTTAATGATGAATACCCACTACTATCAAAGAGGAGAGTGAAGGGTCTTTAACCTCTTTGATCTCTAGGGGCGCTATTTCCTTTTTGGATAAAAAACGTTCCCGTTTTAAGCGTGATATTTTGTCACGAAAAGATGCTCGACTATGCATATTCTTGACAGTTTTTGAAAGAAAACACTCTGAAGTTTCAGAATCTGCAAAGATATTGTCTGTAAGTGCCACAGAACTCATTCTACAGGCGAAACCAAGATGATGCGTCAACCAGGAAATGAGCAGATTTCTGAAGCTCTCTTTTCCATTGTCTCCTTATATGGCTGTGATTGCGCAAGGAATGAGCCTACACTTTCTGTCGTTCTCCCAAGGCGTTAGCAGCATTGTGACGTATTTGTAGGCATATCATTGGAAGATTGACCATAAGAGACTACATTTTCCAAGTGTCCGCCTGGTGTCCCTGCGTCGAAATTGGAGCGTAAAGCCAGGTGCAATTATTTTTCCATTTGAGAGCAAGGAGAAACCAGGCTTCCAGGAAGGATA
>NC_092170.1:32480419-32487919 GCF_045791955.1 Oncorhynchus clarkii lewisi
ATATAATTGAAGAGATATGTGGAAAAACACCTTGAGGATTGATTCTAAACCACGTTTGCCATGTTTCAGTCGATATTATGGAGTTAATTTGGAAAAAAGTTTGCGTTTTGAGGGCTGAATTTTCGTTTTTTTTTTTTTCTTTTGGTAGCCAAATGTGATGTACAAAACGGAGCTATTTCTAATACACAAAGAATCTTTTTGGAAAAACTGAGCATCTGCTATCTAACTGAGAGTCTTCTCATTGAAAACATCAGAAGTTCTTCAAAGGTAAGTTATTTTATTTGAAGGCTTTACTTGTTTTTGTGATAGTTGCCTGCTAAATGCTAACGCTAATGCTAACGCTAAATGCTACGCTAGCTAGCTACTGTTACACAAATGATTGTTTTCCTATGGTTGAAAAGCATATTTTGAAAATCTGAGATGACAGTGTTGTTAACAAAAGGCTAAGCTTGAGAGATAGCATATTTATTTCATTTCATTTGCGATTTTCATGAATAGTTAACGTTGCGATATGGTAATGAGCTTAGGTCTATAAATAGAATCCCGGATCCGGGTTTGGTCGTCGCAACAGGTTAAGGAGGAATACCCACTACTATCAAAGAAGAGAGTGAAGAGCCTTTAAGGAGGAATACCCACTACTATCAAAGAAGAGAGTGAAGAGCCTTTAAGGAGGAATACCCACTACTATCAAAGAGGAGAGTGAAGAGTCTTTAAGGAGGAATACCCACTACTATCAAAGAGGAGAGTGAGGAGTCTTTAAGGAGGAATACCCACTACTATCAAAGAGGAGAGTGAAGAGTCTTTAAGGAGGAATACCCACTACTATCAAAGAGGAGAATGAAGAGTCTTTAAGGATGAATACCCACTACTATCAAAGAGGAGAGTGAAGAGTCTTTAAGAAGGAATACCCACTACTATCAAAGAGGAGAGTGAGGAGTCTTTAAGGAGGAATACCCACTACTATCAAAGAGGAGAGTACAGAGTCTTTAAGGAGGAATACACACTACTCTCAAAGAGGAGATTGAAGAGTTTTAAGGAGGAATTCCCACTACTATCAAAGAGGAGAGTGAGGAGTCTTTAAGCAGGAATACCCACAACTATCAAAGAGGAGAGTGAAGAGTCTTTAAGGAGGAATACCCACTACTATCAAAGAGGAGAATGAAGAGTCTTTAAGGATGAATACCCACTACTATCAAAGAGGAGAGTGAAGAGTCTTTAAGAAGGAATACCCACTACTATCAAAGAGGAGAGTGACGAGTCTTTAAGGAGGAATACCCACTACTATCAAAGAGGAGAGTGAAGAGTCTTTAAGGAGGAATACCCACTACCATCAAAGAGAAGAGTGAAGAGTCTTTAAGGAGGAATACCCACTACTATCAAAGAGGAGAGTGACGAGTCTTTAAGGAGGAATACCCACTACTATCAAAGAGGAGAGTGAAGAGTCTTTAAGGAGGAATACCCACTACTATCAAAGAGAAGAGTGACAAGTCTTTAAGGAGGAATACCCACTACTATCAAAGAGGAGAGTGAAGAGTCTTTAAGGAGGAATACCCACTACTATCAAAGAGGAGAGTGAAGAGTCTTTAAGGAGGAATACCCACTACCATCAAAGAGAAGAGTGAAGAGTCTTTGGGAGGAATACCCACTACTATCAAAGAGGAGAGTGACAAGTCTTTAAGGAGGAATACCCACTACTATCAAAGAGGAGAGTGAAGAGTCTTTAAGGAGGAATACCCACTACTATCAAAGAGGAGAGTGAAGAGTCTTTAAGGAGGAATACCCACTACCATCAAAGAGAAGAGTGAAGAGTCTTTGGGAGGAATACCCACTACCATCAACGAGGGGAGTACAGAGTCTTTAAGGAGGAATACCCACTACTATCAAAGAGGAGAGTGAAGAGTCTTTGGGAGGAATACCCACTACTATCACAGAGGAGAGTGAAGAGTCTTTGGGAGAAATACCCACTACTATCAAAGAGGAGAGTGAAGAGTCTTTAAGGAGGAATACCCACTACTATCAAAGAGGGCAGTGACGAGTCTTTAAGGAGGAATACCCACTACTATCAAAGAGGAGAGTACAGAGTCTTTAAGGAGGAATACCCACTACTATCAAAGAGGAGAGTGAAGAGTCTTTAAGGAGGAATACCCACTACTATCAAAGAGGAGAGTGAAGAGTCTTTGGGAGGAATACCCACTACCATCAACGAGGGGAGTACAGAGTCTTTGGGAGGAATACCCACTACTATCACAGAGGGGAGTCCCAACAGGAATACCAGACAGAGAGAGGAACACCACAGCCAGAGGATGGAGGTTCAATGAAACACCGATGGTCACAACAGCCAAACACAGAAGTACAGTACGGTATGACAACCAGGCTGATGACTGAGCAAGGATGGGACAGCTGTTTGCAGTGCACAGGCCCCCTGCCCTATTACAAATCCAGAGCGTTTTCATGATGAATTTAAGCTATTTCAGGCCATCTCTTCCAGCAGGAAGAAAAGGTGTGAAATATGGGTTTTTGCCACCTCAAGCTGGGGTTTGGATTTATATTGGGCAAGACCTGGAATCTGTCAAACATATATAATGTAGGCAGGAGAGGAGAGGAGAGGAGGGACCTGTGGCAGGAGGTGGGGGGGTGGACAGACAAATGAACAGTACCTGCAGGGGTGAAGGTGAAGGACTGAACTGTAAAACAAGAAGACAGAGAAGTCATGTGTTAAAAGCCTACAGAGGTGCTGTAAGCGTTGCTTTGGGGGCCTCTGCACACTGGGGCTGGGGGCCAGGGAGGCGAAAGGGGGCAGAGGAGAGGAGCCAACTCCATGACCCAGTGTGCATGGCGGCAGCCAGGAAAGAAGCTCAGAGGCCAAAGAGATGTAGAGACAACAGAAACAAATCAAAGAAAACACAACATACATGAAATGTAGCAAACAGAAATGAAGGACAGGTTACAGCCATTTGACTGATTGTAGCAAGATCAAAAGTCAGTTTGCGCTAAGACATTGAATAAATGTCAAAAAAGAGAAAAGCCAAACTATTGAGAGAGATAACAATTTACTTGTACAAAATACATTGTTGAATAACATTACATGCTTTACTAAATTTATGTCTATCTCCAACTCTCTAATTAAATAGCCTGGCAGTAGAAGACTGTCCATGGTGGTTGGCTGTATTGACTATCTCCTACACAATAATTAAATAGCCTGGCAGTGGAAGACTGTCCATGGTGGTTGGCTGTATTGACTATCTCCTCCACAATAATTAAATAGCCTGGCAGTGGAAGACTGTCCATGGTGGTTGGCTGTATTGACTATCTCCTCCACTATAATTAAATAGCCTGGCAGTGGAAGACTGTCCATGGTGGTTGGCTGTATTGACTGAGGTCGAGCACCCACACTCTGAAATGTCAGGGTCGGTGTAGGAGGATGGATGGACTGGCTCCAGCTCCAGCATGGCTCAGTCCTGAGTGACTGGCCAGACCAGCAGAGAATCAGTTGTACCAGCAATCCAACCCACGCAACCCCTGCCACCCAGGGATAGCATCGACACCGTGGGAGGACATGTCAAACATTACAACCATCACAACATGATTCACACCAACACTCTGCTTTGACAGTAGAGATAAAGAAATATCCCTTCACAATAGAGTTAATAAAGTCATTAAAACACAGTTTAGTGATGCTTTTGAAGAAGTTTGTTGAGTGCTCTGTATTGGTGGCAGGAAGCAAACTCCCAGAGGTAGAGTGTATGCACCTACAGTACGGTTTGTATGTTGTGTGCAGAATTAGCGTCTGTGTGTACTCTCCAGCCTGCTGGTCTAACCTGCGTAGTTGCTGTGTGTACTCTCCTGCCTGCTGGTCTAACCTGCGTAGTTGCTGTGTGAACTCTCCTGCCTGCTGGTCTAACCTGCGTAGTTGCTGTGTGTACTCTCCTGCCTGCTGGTCTAACCTGCGTAGTTGCTGTGTGTACTCTCCAGCCTGCTGGTCTAACCTGCATAGTTGCTGTGTGTACTCTCCTGCCTGCTGGTCTAACCTGCGTAGTTGCTGAGCCCCTTCCTCTTCTTCCTCCTCCAGTACAGCCAGATACTGAAGCCCATGAGGATAACCCAGCAAGCCCCTCCGATCCCCGCTATGAACGCTGGCTGCTTCACCACGTCTGTGATCTGCTCCGTGATGCTGTTGTTCCTGTTCCCACTTATGATCACGTCACGGAATTCCTTACCTGGGTTGGGAGGGACAGGGTGGGAGGGACAGGGGGGAGAGGAGGACAGGGGGACAGGAGGGATGGGGGGACAGTGTGAGGGTGTGTATGCCAGGTTGTTTGTTGAAGCGGTGAAAAAGGATTCAGCATTATAATAAACCATTTTGTTATTACAATTGCTAGCCGGCTGGGGACAATAGCAGTACCATAATAGTCCCCACATATTTACTAAGAGCTCAATTCTTCCTCAAGATATGCCTTCAACCTCCATACAGGAAAATGTAAATTTCATGCACAGACCTGTAGTTAGGATTGAGTTCCAGGTGTAGATATGGTAAGATACAGAGGCAACACCAGCCTCTCGTCAATAGCAGCTAATATATTGACTGAGAGAGTAGAACATGGCTGTGGTGGGTGTGCTGTGAAACCTAAGGTGCAGACAGAGAGAGAGGGGAGGGAGGCTAAATCCTACAAGCTGACGACAACCCCTCAGCTGATCCTGCTGTTTGCTTAGCTCAGACTCTAATTCACTTCAATAAAATAGACCATGTGAGATGAGAGGCACACCCTGCTCCGTATCGATCTACCAATCGAAACTCACTCTGACTTGTCTGCCGTACACTATAAGAGTTGGTTCTCAGAAGAGCACACATGACAATATATCTGCAATCTTTGGCTTGGAGAACTGTGAGAGGGATTATAGGAGTGACATTGGGGGAAAAACACTATGCTACAGGCCAAGCCATCGGTTATTGGTCATATCAGTCCCTGGTCCATATAAATTACACAGACCTACACCACAGCCTGGCTACACATCAAAATAACAGACCTACACCACAGCCTGGCTACACATCAAAATAACAGACCTACACCACAGCCTGGCTACACATCAAAATAACAGACCTACACCACAGCCTGGCTAGACATCAAAATAACAGACCTACACCACAGCCTGGCTACACATCAAAATAACAGACCTACACCACAGCCTGGCTACACATAATAAATAACAGACATATGATTTAAATACAATCAGTATGACTAATCACTGATGTCACATGCTCTCTAATTGTAAATACTTTTGCCCCAATCAGTGGTAATATTGATCATTTAAATAGGCATTCTTTATTCCCTGCCTGGTGGCCATGTTAATTGGAGTGATGTTTTTTCCAATAAAAAAATACTATGTCCATCAAAAACTAAATGGACTTTTCTGTAATTATGGATGAGTAGTCAATGTGACACTTCTATATTTCTCAATCATGTATGTGATAATGCCCTCGAGGCCGGTGTTTGGAGGATATATTGGCACAGGTGTTGTTAGGCCCCAAACACCGGCTTCCAGGGCATTATCACTTTTATATAACGGGTTGGCAACATATTCAAATAATGATTGACATATTTTCATGAAACATTTTATTTTCATACATTTATTCATACTATTTCATCGTTCCATAAGAAATAGTCCCGACACAAATCTAGGGTTGTTAACCAAGTTGGCTGGTTGTTCGTTCTATCGGTTTGGTTGCCAGAGACGTGACCCAGTCGTTAAGTATTATTGTTCTGTATCTACAGTATGGACGTGACCCAGTCGTTAAGTATTATTGTTCTGTATCTACAGTATGGACGTGACCCAGTCGTTAAGTATTATTGTTCTGTATCCACAGTATGGACGTGACCCAGTCGTTAAGTATTATTGTTCTGTATCTACAGTATGGACGTGACCCAGTCGTTAAGTATTATTGTTCTGTATCCACAGTATGGACGTGACCCAGTCGTTAAGTATTATTGTTCTGTATCCACAGTATGGACGTGACCCAGTCGTTAAGTATTATTGTTCTGTATCTACAGTATGGACGTGACCCAGTCGTTAAGTATTATTGTTCTGTATCTACAGTATGGACGTGACCCAGTCGTTAAGTATTATTGTTCTGTATCTACAGTATGGACGTGACCCAGTCGTTAAGTATTATTGTTCTGTATCCACAGTATGGACGTGACCCAGTCGTTAAGTATTATTGTTCTGTATCTACAGTATGGACGTGACCCAGTCGTTAAGTATTATTGTTCTGTATCTACAGTATGGACGTGACCCAGTCGTTAAGTATTATTGTTCTGTATCTACAGTATGGACGTGACCCAGTCGTTAAGTATTATTGTTCTGTATCTACAGTATGGACGTGACCCAGTCGTTCGTTCTAAATGTTCTATTGCCATACTGGATGCCATACTGGATGACAACGTTCCAACTAGTCAACTACAGCAACGTTCTAGCTAGCCAACTACGGCTGCATTTGTTTAAGTTATTTTCTAGAGACATTCTTTGGATACATTCATAACAATGTGCTATTGATGAGTGATTTCACCTTGCATAGAAAATGTGATCTCTCATCAGGACACTGTTGTTCAGAGGAGCTAGCCAACAACACAGCTAACACAATCACTTCAAACTGAAGCTGGAAAGACTGCAAACTGGCTGCACTTCGTTTTGTTTTACCTGTTTTCTATTGACATTTATTTGTATATATCCATATATGCTGATTCATTATTTCGACTGAAAAAAGCTGCCTGCCTGTCTGTCTCGTCCCGACATATTCATTACTATGCGACAGCTGGAGATAAATTTGAATATTCAACAATGTTGGAAATGTCAGAGAGACATCGGAAGCTTTTTTTACGTTTTCATATAAAATGACAAACCCAAATCTAACTGCCTGTAACTCAGGACCTGAAGCAAGGATACGCATATTCTTGATACTATTTGAAAGGAAACACTTTGAAGTTTGTAGAAATGTGAAATTAATGTAGGATAATATAACACATGAGCTCTGGTAAAATATAATATGAAGAAAAAAACATGCATTTTCTTATATTTTAAATATTTTAAATAATGTTTTAATCATCTTTGAAATGCAAGAGAAAGGACATTATATGACTTAGGAGTCTAGGTGCAAGTTAGATTTTGGCAACTAGATGGCAGCAGTGTCTATGCAAAGTTTCCACGGATCCAATGAACCATTGCATTACTGTTCAAAATGTTGTATCAAGTCTGCCAAAATGTGCCAAATTGGTTTATTGATACATTTTCAAGTACATAATTGTGCACTCTCCTAAAACAACAGCATGTAATTCTTTCACTGTAATAGCGGCTTTAAATTGGACAGCGCAGTTAGATTAACAAGAATTGAAGCTTTCTGCCCATATAAGACATGTCTATGTCCAGGGAAATGTTCTTGTTCATTTCAACGTCATGCTGATCACATAAGCACACGTTAGCTCAAACGTCCCACGGGGGGTCACCAAT
>NC_092170.1:32492919-32495419 GCF_045791955.1 Oncorhynchus clarkii lewisi
AGATGGACCAGAGAGAAGAAGAAAGATAAAAGGGATGAAGAAAAGGAGTAGCAAAGTGAAAGACATACAGTAAGGTAGAGTCATGGAGTGGTGAGTCATGACTCTAATAATGTTAGCTAATAACTCTCCAAACCCATGGTGTCATAGTGTCTGTCCCATGGCCTCACAGTCTGTCCCATGGCCTCACAGTGTCTGTCCCATGGCCTCATAGTGTCTGTCCCATGGCCTCACAGTCTGTCCCATGGCCACACAGTGTCTGTCCCATGGCCTCACAGTGTCTGTCCCATGGCCTCATAGTGTCTGTCCCATGGCCTCACAGTGTCTGTCCCATGGCCTCACAGTGTCTGTCCCATGGACTAATAGTGTCTGTCCCATGGCCTCACAGTGTCTGTCCCATGGCCTCGTGTGTGTGTGTGTGTGTGTGTGTGTGTGTGTGTGTGTGTGTGTGTGTGTGTGTGTGTGTGTGTGTGTGTGTGTGTGTGTGAGAGTGTGAGATGAGGCAGTACATAGCGCCGCAGCATACATGGACTCGTCACAGGAGACAGGGCCCCTCCACTGAGGGAAGTAAATGGGCCTGTCACAGCAGCCAGATCTGTCTCCTCTCTGCCCAGAACTGAATAGGGAAAGGAAGGAAGGCCTAAATATAGAGGTATAGGGAAAGGAAGGAAGGCCTGAATATAGAGGTATAGGGAAAGGAAGGAAGGCCTGAATATAGAGGTATAGGGAAATGAAGGAAGGCCTAAATATAGAGGTATAGGGAAAGGAAGGAAGGCCTGAATATAGAGGTATAGGGAAATGAAGGAAGGCCTAAATATAGAGGTATAGGGAAAGGAAGGAAGGCCTGAATATAGAGGTATAGGGAAATGAAGGAAGGCCTGAATATAGAGGTATAGGGAAATGAAGGAAGGCCTAAATATAGAGGTATAGGGAAAGGAAGGAAGGCCTGAATATAGAGGTATAGGGAAATGAAGGAAGGCCTGAATATAGAGGTATAGCGGAAAGGAAGGAAGGCCTGAATATAGAGGTATAGGGAAAGGAAGGAAGGCCTGAATATAGAGGTATAGCGGAAAGGAAGGAAGGCCTGAATATGGTTGTATAGGGAAAAGAAGGAAGGCCTGGAAATGGAGGTATAGGGAAAGGAAGGAAGGCCTGAATATGGTTGTATAGGGAAAGGAAGGAAGGCCTGAATATGGTTGTATAGGGAAAGGAAGGAAGGCCTGAATATGGAGGTATAGGGAAAGGAAGGAAGGCCTAAATATAGAGGTATAGGGAAAGGAAGGAAGGCCTAAATATAGAGGTATAGGGAAAGGAAGGAAGGCCTAAATATAGAGGTATAGGGAAAGGAAGGAAGGCCTAAATATAGAGGTATAGGGAAAGGAAGGAAGGCCTAAATATAGAGGTATAGGGAAAGGAAGGAAGGCCTAAATATAGAGGTATAGGGAAAGGAAGGAAGGCCTAAATATAGAGGTATAGGGAAAGGAAGGAAGGCCTGAATATAGAGGTATAGGGAAAGGAAGGGAGTATCTGTTTGTGTTTATGTTGGTCTGCACATGTTTGTCTACCCTACTACTCACCTTCACCACATGAATCAGTACAGCATGCACAGCTATACAACTGTCCATATGTAACAGCATGCACAGCTATACAACTGTCCATATGTAACAGCATGCACAGCTATACAACTGTCCATATGTAACAGCATGCACTGCTAGAGAACTGTCCATATCATCTGTCTTTCCCCAGTATAACAGGTCATGACGTGAAACCCAGATCTACTCCATTAGAAGTGGGAAGGTATTGAGGATCCCGCAGGCTGTGTGTGTGGGTGGATGTGTGTGTGTGCGTGTATCAGTGTGAAGCATGTCTCTCTCTGGCCCTGTCATGCCCTGTCAGAGTCAGGCTGCGGGCGACAGCTCCGCCTCCCAGCAGGAAGTGAGCGAACGCTGGGTCCAATCATATCTCAGCTCATGGTTGCAGGGTGATGGATGAGAAGGAGCTAACAGAAACACCACCAATCATAAACAATCAAGAAGAAAGTTCAGGAAACTACACAGTGGCATGCAGGAACACAGACACACACTATCCCCACAATGTCACAGCAGGAGACAGTTATTGTGATCGACATTTAAGATATCATAACAATTGTGCGCCCTACAGGAAACATGTCAAACAGTCATCTCAAATCTGTGTGGATAGAAACCACTTGAACGGAGGAAAATGTTCATGAAATAACATGGTGATTTCTTTACCTTCCTCTGTGGTGCGAGCCAACCTGGACTCACTGTCCATGCCCTGGAACTCATTGAAGTAGGGCCGGACCTTGATCTCATAGACAATGCCTTTCTTGAGGTTGGAGAGGACCACACTGCGCTCAGAGGGGACCTTCACATCCTGGGTCTGCCAGGGTCCTGGGGAAAACATGCCAGATGTCTGCCTGTACAGAACTCTGTATCCCTGGATGAACTGAGACTGACGGTCCACCTGGGACAAAGACATGGGG
>NC_092170.1:32505419-32565419 GCF_045791955.1 Oncorhynchus clarkii lewisi
TTGTGAGTGGGCTCCTGTGGTTCTCACCCTGAGGCTCCTCATCTGGAGGCTGCCCAGGTCCTGCAGGGACATGCGGGGATCCTTCCCCAGCAGACTGACCCCGTCCTTCAGCCAGCTGATAGAGGGGATGGGGTCTCCTGACGCCTGGCACTTCAGAAGGGCCACGCTGTCCACCCTCAGTGTCTGATTGGACGGTCCCCGACGGATGATGGGCGGTGGCCTGTCTGTCAGCACTGGGACAAGACGAGAGACAGAGAGAGTTGGTCAGAAGAGCCACACAAGCCATTACAATATTAAAAGGACTACGATGGAGATGAAAGAGGTACAGAGGTAGGATCTTCATTTGAGCCGGTTTTCAACAGAAGGAAAATAATCCGGCAGCAACAGACAACCCTTACATTCACACCCAGGAGTCTGTGATGGCGTACGGTGACAAGGGCCTGTTGACTCAGGGTGGTTCAGATAAATACTCCATCATGTTCAGTGGGGAACACTATCAGAGGCCCCCACTGGCACCCAGAACTGAAACCACCGCCACTCCCCAGAGAGTAGCTCCCCACGGAAATGATCCAAATGAGTCAGAACGGCAAAAACCACTGTGAGGAAAATAAAATGTTTTGTTCATTTCAATGCTAATGTTAAATGCTGTTTGAATGAATATATACATTTGTCATGTGTTGGAGAATGCCTGTGGGTTGTACTGTGAAATAGTGTATATGTCAGAGGTGCTGTATCTGTGAGTTACAGTTACAGTGCCCTGGCAGTTTCTGTGTCAGCTGTGGTGAATAATGTGGAGTCCCCTGGCATCACACATTAATTAACAGGAAGGATTAATGATGTCAGACCTGCAGGGGCCAATTAGACAGTCAACATCGCTAACCTTTCAACACATTATCTCTCTGTCTGTCTGTCTGTCTCTCTCTCTCTCTCTCCCCCCTCTCTCTCTCTCTCTCTCTCTCTCTCTCTCTCTCTCTCTCTCTCTCTCTCCCTCTCTCTCTCTTTACAATCTTTCTCTTTCTCTCCAGCAGGGAAGTCAGTAGGATGGAAGGAAGACACATACTTGCCTTGGTATGGCAGAACCATGGCTTTAGCTGAGAGAAAAACGGATAGAAGTTGAATCTACAACATGTAGGCCCTGCTGAATTCATCATTGAATCTATTTCAGTGATAATACTCCAACCACCACAATGGAATGCTTTTATCAGAAAATCTGGAGGTTAAATACATCAACCAGGATTACCGTGTGCCTAACCCGCAGATAGCATTAAAAACAGCACTACCTGTCTGTAGGTCTCACTGTTAGATCTAACTTCCCAATGAACTCACTGAGGGAGTTAACTGCTTGTCATTGTTATCACTTGGCATGATGCTTAGACACTGAAACACACCTGGAAGGGTTCTGTTATGTGTCTTAATGATTCCCTCAGCTCTGAGTTATGACTCCACAGCATTACATGTTAGGATATTATGACAGAAAGTATGATAAAATCCTGGGTGAGTTTGGCTTGGTTTGGTCCGGCAGGGAGGGGATGACGAGGGTGGTGGATGGATGGCGTGATGGATGGGTGTGGGGGTGGGGGGGTGGGGGGGGGGTGATGAAGCAGGGGGAGAGCTAGGGCCTTGACTGTTTGCATCAGGAATTTCTCATTACATATCACCTTGAACCCAGCGAGCTCTGTTGGCCCCTCAGGACACTAAATCACCTGCTCCCAGCGGCAAGGTGTGACCATGACCTTGCCCCAGCCAGCCCTCCTCTCCTCCTGTCCTCTTCCTCAGCCTTCCTAACACCCAGCTCCCTCACACGTTCCTCATCTTACACAGTCCAGCCATAAGCTGCGTTAGCTGATACGACTTACACACAGGAATAGAAAGACAGACACACATGCACTACAATTAATGCACCTCACACCCTTAGAATACAGTATGTGTTGGTGCACGCAGCCATAGACCCCTGAACAGACAGACAACACTGTAAATCTTAGACAATGGAACATGAGTTGAGTAAGGTGTCTTGAGGTTATGAGATCTAAAACCCTTGATATTTTAAGGCAGGTCACCGTGATACAAGTCAGTATTCCACGTCCATCCATGTCTGAGGACATCGTCGGGGGCAACAGTGAGCTCTGTTACCTTCAAGTAGGTTTGGGTTTTGATAGGGCATTGTGGACGTGGATAGTGGATGGGTGTAAGCATCTGCCTCTGATTCAAACGGTTGCATGTTCAAATCCAGCAATAGAAACCTTAACCCTAACCTGAACCATTCAGAATGAATGGCTAACCTGAACCCTAACCTGAACCATTCAGAATGAATGGCTAACCTTAACACTAACCTGAACCATTCAGAATGAATGGCTAACCTTAACACTAACCTGAACCATTCAGAATGAATGGCTAACCTTAACACTAACCTGAACCATTCAGAGTTAATGGCTAACCTTAACCCTAACCTGAACCATTCAGAATTAATGGCTAACCTTAACCCTAACCTGAACCATTCAGAGTTAATGGCTAACCTTAACCCTAACCTGAACCATTCAGAATGAATGGCTAACCTTAACCCTAACCTGAACCATTCAGAATGAATGGCTAACCTTAACCCTAACCTGAACCATTCAGAATGAATGGCTAACCTTAACCCTAACCTGAACCATTCGGAATGAATGGCTAACCTTAACCCTAATCTGAACCATTCAGAATGAATGGCTAACCTTAACACTAACCTGAACCATTCAGAGTTAATGGCTAACCTTAACCCTAACCTGAACCATTCAGAATTAATGGCTAACCTTAACCCTAACCTGAACCATTCAGAGTTAATGGCTAACCTTAACCCTAACCTGAACCATTCAGAATGAATGGCTAACCTTAACCCTAACCTGAACCATTCAGAATGAATGGCTAACCTTAACCCTAACCTGAACCATTCAGAATGAATGTCTAACCTTAACCCTAACCTGAACCATTCAGAATGAATGTCTAACCTTAACCCTTACCTGAACCATTCAGAGTTAATGTCTAACCTTAACCCTTACCTGAACCACTCAGAGTAAATGTCTAACCTTAACCCTAACCCGAACCATTCAGAATGAATGGCTAACCTTAACCCTAACCTGAATCATTCAGAATGAATGGCTAACCTTAACCTTTACCTGAACCATTCAGAGTTAATGGCTAACCTTAAACCTTACCTGAACCATTCAGAGTTCATGTCTAACCTTAACCCTTACCTGAACCATTCAGAGTTAATGGCTAACCTTAAGAATTTAGAGTTAATGCCTAAACTTGACATTAAGCATTTTGAAATGTAATGTTTAGAACAACTTCAAAATTTGACGTTTGACAAACATGGATGAACGTTTAATTCAAATTTTATTTTGAATAAAGAATTCCCTTCACTTAAAAAATTGTGTATTTACATTTTTTCCCCAGGCTGATCCTTCACAGGGCATCTGAAAGCTCGTCAATCTATTTACCCATCTCCACAGCAGAACAGACTAGAGGCAGTGGGACTGAGCAGGCCCTCATAAGTCATCCTGCAGACATGCTAACTGTTGTCACTCACTCACTCAATCACTCAGTCCTTGACTCACTGCCTCCCTCAGCCAGATGCTGCTGATCATTCTACTGAGAGACTCGAGGGCAATGCTTTATTCCCTCTCCGGCTAAACTTGAACAAGTATTTCATTCAATTGTGTCGTGATAAAAAAAGCTCATTTATGTATGATTTCTAGATGTTTCTCAGACAAAAAAAGCTGCATTTAATTCCTGTACATGGCAAAATACTCCTCCTTTTACACTACGTTTCCTCCAGTACTTAAGGCCAAAATCCACAGAGAGTCAACCGGGCAAGGCATGTGCTCTGATTAATTCACTACAAATTAAAGAACACTTCTCTTGCTGCTCATTCATGTGTGTACATTAACTATTTAGTGTACAGTGAAGGCTGTGTGTGTCTGTGTGAATTATGTGTCTGCACGAGTATGGGTGTGTGTGTGTGTGTGTGTTGATAGCATAGCAGAGTGTGTATGCATGCTGCATTAACGAGTGGTGCTCTAGCACGTTGGCGTCGGGGTGGGTATGCGGCAGGCCTCACCATCTGTGACCTCCAGTTGGGCCTTGGCAAGGATGCTGCCAGCCACGGTCA
Organism: Oncorhynchus clarkii lewisi; assembly: GCF_045791955.1. NCBI lineage: Eukaryota > Metazoa > Chordata > Actinopteri > Salmoniformes > Salmonidae > Oncorhynchus > Oncorhynchus clarkii. The sequence goes on from NC_092170.1 coordinate 32,509,564, forward strand.
GGGCCTGGCAGATGTAGTAGCCTGCGTCTGCCCGCTGCACGGCGGAGATGGTCAGGTCTCCACTGGAGGACACAGAGAAGCGACTGTTGGGCTGCTGGGGCTGGTTGGGAAACAGCAGGTTCTGCAGGAAGAGAGGAAGCAGGCCAATTAGTAGATGGACATGGACTCATTACAGCCAGGAACACATCCAACTGACACACACTCACGTATCGCCATCACTCTGGTTTAGACATACACACGGCCAGTTAACAGAGCCATTCCATCCATTACCTGGTTAAGGAATTACACACAACTATCACATCTGATAGCTTGGTTACACATAATGGATGGCATGTATTTTCCCAGCCAGCCATGTCAGAGGCTCCAGAGAGCTGGAGGGAACACAGTCTGAGTCTCTCTGTCTACTCTTGTTTCATTCTGCTTCTCATAATTGCTATGGGGCTGCTTTGTTTACACAGAGTCTCCCCCGGCTACCCCCTCAGCCCCCGGCCTCAGCCCACAGCCCCCAGCCTCCAGCCCCGGCCCCCAGCCCACAGCCCCGGCCCCCAGCCCACAGCCCCCAGCCCCAGCCCACAGCCCCCGGCCCACAGCCCCGGTCCACAGCCCACAGCCCACAGCCCCGGTCCGCAACCCCAGCCCCGGCCCCGGTCCAGAGCCCACAGCCCACAGCCCCGGTCCACAACCCCAGCCCCCAGCCCTGGCCCCAGCTCACAGCCCCGGCCCACAGCCCCGGCCCACAGCCCACAGCCCCGGTCCACAACCCCAGCCCCCAGCCCTGGCCCCAGCTCACAGCCCCGGCCCACAGCCCCGGCCCCCAGCCCACAGCCCCGGGCCACAGCCCCGGTCCACAGCCCCGGCCCACAGCCCCCAGCCCCGGCCCACAGCCCCGGCCCACAGCCCTGGCCCACAACCCCAGCCCCCAGCCCTGGCCCCAGCTCACAGCCCCGGCCCACAGCCCCGGCCCCCAGCCCACAGCCACGGGCCACAGCCCCGGCCCCCAGCCCCGGCCCACAGCCCCGGCCCCCAGCCCCGGTCCACAGCCCACAGCCCCGGTCCACAGCCCCCAGCCCCGGCCCCCAGCCCCGGCCCACAGCCCCGGCCCCCAGCCCACAGCCCCGGGGCACAGCGACGGCCCACAGCTCCGGCCCACAGCCCCCAGGCCCGGCCCACAGCCCCGGTCCATAGCCCCCAGCCCACAGCCCCGGCCCACAGCACATCCCATTGAACTTCAGGTTCTATTGAATGAGTCCATAGCAGAGGAAGAAGGAGGGAGTGTTGCAGGTCTGAATCATACAGAAAACATCTGATTGGCTGGGGTATTTAGTGAGAGGTGACGATGGGGATAGAGAAGGTATGAAGCATCAATAAACCAAGAGGCAAAGAGGGAAAATAGTGTTGTGATTGGGGTGCAGTCACAGAACATGGGGGTCTATTTACTGAGAGGATACTGGTGTAAATGAATGTTGGTTTTTGTATGTTCATGTTCAGTTTGCTCTGTTGCAGTGAGTCAGATAGGATTCATCACTTATTTTGATGTGAGACTGTGTTCAGCATCGGTGTGAGTGGAAGTATACAGTGTGTGTGTGTTGCATGCAAATGTGCATTTCACCCCATCCCAATCTCTGAGTGGCACTTTGCTGTAATTGTCTGGCCCCAGGCTCAGGGTGTGTGTGTGTGTGTGTGTGTGTGTGTGTGTGTGTGTGTGTGTGTGTGTGTGTGTGTGTGTGTGTGTGTGTGTGTGTGTGTGTGACTCTCAGCCAGAACAAAATCATATCTCCGGTTCATCTACAGGTCCTGGCAGGCTCCTAATTACTGCTGTTGTTGTTGTGTGGACTGTGAGGACCTCCAACTATGTGAAGGGCTATCTGCTCTGCTCTGTGTGAGGCATAGTATCACTGTTAGCAGCACGGTGTCATGGGAACTGGTTACCTCCTCACTAGCCACACAAAGGTGTGTCTGGTGTGGTGTTTGTGTGTGCCAGAGATACTGATGGGAGATAGCGTATATTTCTGTGTGTGTGTGTGTGTGTGTGTGTGTGCGTGTGTGTGTGTGTGTGTGTGCGTGTGTGTGTGTGTGTGTGTGTGTGTGTGTGTGTGTGTGTTCGTGTGTGTCACTGAGGGAGAACTGGGGAGTGTCACACAGAATGACATCATAGACACAGCAGGGTCGTCCCCACACAGCCAACGGCATGGTTACTATCCAATCTAAGTGGTGTGTGTGCTGATAACACTAGACAGTACAGTAACACAGTAATAACTGCTAGTCATAAATAAAGCATGGATGAAAAAACACACACTGGATGAAAAAACACTGAATATTCTTGTAAATGCAGAGATATGAAGACTGGACCAAGCTGTTTTACAGGTCCTTACAGTATAGGTCCAGTGGTAGAAGACTGGACCAAGCTGTTTTACAGGTCCTTACAGTATAGGTCCAGTGGTAGAAGACTGGACCAAGCTGTTTTACAGGTCCTTACAGTATAGGTCCAGTGGTAGAAGACTGGACCAAGCTGTTTTACAGGTCCTTACAGTATAGGTCCAGTGGTAGAAGACTGGACCAAGCTGTTTTACAGGTCCTTACAGTATAGGTCCAGTGGTAGAAGACTGGACCAAGCTGTTTTACAGGTCCTTACAGTATAGGTCCAGTGGTAGAAGACTGGGCCAAGCTGTTTTACAGGTCCTTACAGTATATGTCCAGTGGTAGAAGACTGGACCAAGCTGTTTTACAGGTCCTTACAGTATAGGTCCAGTGGTAGAAGACTGGACCAAGCTGTTTTCCTGACCATGTTTTTCCTGGTACGGTTGGGTGTTCAGGAAAAGCTCCTGGCTCTGCTATGGGTCATTAAGAGGTGTTTATATGCTCTTCTTACCTGGCTACCCTCCTTCTGCCAGAAGACTGCAGGCTGGGGGTTGCCCTTGGTCTCACAGGGGAAGGTGGCGGTGCGACCCTGGGCCACGATCTGGTCCCGCGGCCTGATGATAAACTGGGGTGCAGCTGGGGTCAAAGGGCAGAAACACTAGGGTTAGAACTCAGAGTTACACAGAGGTAAAGCATTGAAGCAAAGGTACCGTCAGGCATCACAAGGACAAATCTAAATGGGCATGTCCTACAATCTTAGAAAAAAAGGTTCCAAAGGGGTTCTTTGGAAGGTCCCATAGGAGAACCCTTCCATGTAGAACACTTTTTGGTTCCAGGTAATAATAACTATTTTGAGTTCCCTGTAGAACCCTCTGTGGAAATGGTTCTACATGGAACCCACAAATATTCTACCTGGAACCGAAGGGGTTCTACCTGGAACCAAAAAGGGTTCTTCAAAGGGTGGGTTCTCTATGGGGACAGCCAAAAAAACCTTTTAGGTTCTAGATAGCAACTTTTTTTCTAAGAGTGTGTAGAGCTTCCATGCAGCGTGTTCCTTCCATTGATCGCCATGGTATTGGACGCCATGGTAACCACTCAAGGCCATTCATTGAGGCTGGAGCTGAATGAATGACGGTTGTCAGTGTTCACAAACAGCAGCAGTGTCTCGGTGACAATGGCATCAGGAGAGTTAGTTAGACATAATGTAGCTAGGCTACACAGAGAAAGACACAGAGAAAACCTTGTGACGATAGGATTAAATAAATGGACAGAACCCAGCTAACAGCTAAAGGCTAACTCTCTCATGGGTCCCTCGGGGGGAGGACAGAGCCCTTACCCCCTCTCTCACCCACCACCCAACACTACAGTCCTCACTCCCTCACTCTATCCCACCACTCACCACCTTCATTACTCAACTGGACCCTGTAGAAGCCAATTAAACAATTGACCGACGAAATATACTCAAGGAGCCAGCAGGGAGATCTCACATGTGGGATGTCTCATTCCACTCTCTCAGTTTCCGGGCCATCTTAATGTGTTCGAATGCAACATAAACAAACGTGTCCTCGCCAAACTTTAGATCACTTGGCAAATCCCAGAGACACATCCTCTCTGTCTTACACTAATAAACAGCTAGAGGAGTGATTGGTTGGGATACACTGCATTGTGTTCCAGGATACACACTGACATATACAGAACAGGACGGCTTTTCTCTCTGTCTTCTGGTCGTCATTAAAGGTTTATTAACCATTGAAATAACTGTGTGATTTCCCCAATTAGGCATTACTCCCTCATTATCAAAAACACTTTTACTGTTGATCTTCCAATCAAGATCATTTTCACACTTCAAGATTCCTTCATATAAGACATTTGGTGACCATACGTCTTATCTAATGTGGTCTGTTGACCTCTCCTGGTTGGGTTTATCAGTGTTAACTGGGCTCTAGGCCCAACACTAGGTTGGCCTGTGATGGTGGTGAGATGTTAGATCGTACACTCCTAAACCGTTCCTCATAGTCAGAGCGGAGAGGACATTTAAATCAACCAATTATAGACACCAATCCCAAAACGTCAGTCAAGTATAACCCAGAGAAGGCACCAGAAATCAAAGCTCAATCTTTTTATCAGTCAAACTTGTTCTCACTTTTCTCACACTGAGGATAAAGTCCTTCAGCTCTTAGTTACCTTTGACAATGTTCAAATGAAATGAAAGAGAATAGAGGTACTAGCTAACTACCGAACACAGACTACATCTCTGACAGACTAGACCAGACTGTTGTTACAGGTCACTTACAAATAGGTTTCCTACTGTTGTATGACTGTTCTCAAAGCAGTAGTGGCATCTGTAACTTTGTTAATATTTGGTATGGCGAGCCAGAAGAGGGAATAGCCAGCAGAGGTTATAGCCAGCAGAGGGAACAGTCAGCAGAGGGAACAGCCAGCAGAGGGAACAGCCAGCAGAGGGAATAGCCCGCAGAGGGAATAGCCAGCAGAGGGAATAGCCAGCAGAGGGAACAGCCAGCAGAGGGAACAGCCAGCAGAGGGAATAGCCAGCAGAGGGAACAGCCAGCAGAGGGAACAGCCAGCAGTGGGAATAGCCAGCAGAGGGAATAGCCAGCAGAGGGAATAGCCAGCAGAGGGAACAGCCAGCAGAGGGAATAGCCAGCAGAGGGAATAGCCAGCAGAGGGAATAGCCAGCAGAGGGAACAGCCAGCAGAGGGAACAGCCAGCAGAGGGAATAGCCAGCAGAGGGAATAGCCAACAGAGGGAATAGCCAACAGATGAAAGAGAGATTTGTTAAACTGCATGATCACAATGCCTTCAACAAGACCATATGACGCGGTTTCATAATACATCATTATATGAAACCACTGACAGGCTTTTATTCTGATTCCTGTGTAAGTATTTCCAGTGACAACCCAGCTGATTCCAGTCAGGGTAAACCTCTTCCTGTTTGGCTCATTTCTCCATGCAATCCTTTTTTTGGGGAGAGTGTATTTGTCAAAGATACACACAGCCTGGAATGCTACAGATGGCTATAGATTTACAGCCTTCCTGTTTGGCTCTCCTCAACTTAGATAGCTTGCTGCATTCCATAACGTTGGGTCTGATTCAGAGCACCTCTCTCTCTCTCTCTCTCTCTCTCTCTCTCTCAGTGCATTAAAGGAGAGCAGTCACTCAGTGTTTGATGACTTACAGGCTGTTCTCTATTGCTGCCCTCACACCTTGTCTCTCCTCTCTATCTATCGCTTCCTTTATCACACTCTCCTTGTCTCCCTCAATCCCCCTCAATCTCTCACCTATGCAGAACCCACACAAACACAGAGAAATGTAGCCTTGTAAAGCAAGCTGTGATAGCAGGTCAAGTATGATGTGATGAGGTTGGGTTGGTTTGGGGGCCAACAAGTGATGCATATTTAAAGTTTGTAGTCCCCTAGCCAGTGAGTGACAGACAGGACATCCCGGTAGTGTGTGTGAGGATGTTTGATTCAGGGACCCTAAAGACTAGTGAGAGCCTCCTTCCTGTCCCCTCTAAGGGAGGCACAAGATCAAACCCCCATATTTAATTCATGACAAGACAGATCTGTCCTGGGTTGGAGGGGATTCATAGTAAAATGCAGCTCTGAGACAGCCATGAACAAATGGACAGACACACACACGCAAGCATTTTTTTTCTCATTTCTTTAAATCCCACATTCAATCATATTTTATTCAGAAGTCAAAAGCAATTACTGTCTCATTCCCACGGGCAGCCTGCATGTGTAATTTCCTAAATTGTCCTGCAGCTTGACAGTCCGTGACAATCTGGGGGTGGCCACTGCTGTTTTGGCAACGAAGGTCCTACCACTCCTCCAACGTCAGGGTTCCTTCTGCCAGTCAAGCTAGCTCTGACACGCACCCCTGCTCCCCTCTTCCTAACCTCTCCTCTCTCTGCCTGTCCTACCGCTACACACATCTCTCTCCTTTCCCCCTATACACAACTCTCTCTCTCGCTCCCATATCTCTTCGCAGAAGACAGAACCCAAACAGCTCAAACTGACACTTTTCACCAAAACCATCTACTGTACTGGAAGCCATAACACTTTTAAGAGTTTCAAATTGCCCTGACTCCATGTCTCCTCCAGATCCATGTGAAAAGGAAATAGAACAGCAACAATTACTGAGACTTTATTTCCCAGTCCAGAGGAAGCAACTCAATACAAGACATACAGATCCCATTTCTGTCTGCCAGGGGGGACAACTAGGGGAGACTCGAGACAGCTATGGCTTCGACAGACACACTACAGTACAGATACATAACCTATGTACACTAGAGAGGTAAGGATTAGTTCATTGGGAGGTTAGTAAGCAAGCAAGGCTGAAGCTGATGACTGTACTAAAAAGTCCCCTCTGTAACCATTTGAGATAGACAAGCAGGGTTTTAGGGTAAAGGCGTGGTACGGAGTGATACAACATCTGTGTTAATACAGAAAGGTGAGGGTCGTTGCAATCTGCAAGGCAGCGAGGGTGTGTGTATGGAGAGAACATGCAGGATGGACTGGGGTCATCAGGATGGTACTTACCGACAGGGCGAGCTGGACACACCACAATGAAGAGGTGGAAAAACAAATAGGGAAATTAAAGTCAAACAAATCATAAGATATAAGGGGAATGAATGACATGTCGTGTTGAGGTATACAGTTCTAGTACAGGGTACGCATGACAGATAAGATCCTATTGAAGGGAATTCACCTTTAACACAGCTTTAACAGTGTGCTGTGTAACAGAGCCTCTCCAGCGAACTGTCAGGGATGCCCAATCTGAATATAGCACCTCATTGTGGTGGAATGGATCAATGAATAGATCAATAGTATTTCTGGGAAGCCATGCTCTTGTACCATCAACATAGTCTTATTCAGACGAGAGCAGGAAAACATTGGGGCTCTGAAGGGTTCTTGTGATTGGATCTGCTCTGTCTGTATTCATGAATTCTACAGATCCTAGGGTGGTGTGTGTTTGGAACAGCAAGGCAGTGTGTGTGTTCATCAGAGAGTGATAGCGAGAGAGAGAGAGAGAGAGAGAGAGAGAGAGAGAGAGAGAGAGAGAGAGAGAGAGAGAGAGAGAGAGAGAGAGAGAGAGAGAGACTAGAAATAGGTAAATCAAGAGGCAGTCTTTATATTTGATACAGGGATAGAGCCCAGCACCACCATATTGACATTAAGGAAGGAAGAGTTAGTGGAGAGAGTCTCTCTCTCTCTGTCGGTCTGTGTGTCGGTCTGTGTGTCTGTGGAATACCTCTACCTGTGCACCATGTATTCTACACTCAGCCCACTGAGCAGGGCTCAGAGACCAGGGCTCATATTATCCACTAGTCAAAAGGATGAACATTGAAGTCAACGCCCAGGTTATTCCTCATCTATTCCCCAGGTCCTGTGGACGTTAAAGCAATCCACAGAGACCTTGAACAGTGTGAGATTTAATGGGCAAAAAAGGAGAGAGAGAGAGAGAGAGAGAGAGAGAGAGAGAGAGAGAGAGAGAGAGAGAGAGAGAGAGAGAGAGAGATAGAGAGAGAGAGAGAGAGAGAGAGAGAGAGAGAGAGAGAGAGAGAGAGAGAGAGAGAGAGAGAGAGCGAGAGAGAGATAGAGAGAGAGAGAGAGAGAGAGAGAGAGAGAGAGAGAGAGAGAGAGAGAGAGAGATAGAGATAGTCATACTACTAGTCACACGACTAGTCATATGACTAGTCACACTACCAGTCACACTACTAGTCAAACTACTAGTCATTCTACTAGTCACAATACTAGTCACTCTACTAGTCACTCTACTAGTCACACTACTAGTCATTCTACTAGTCACTCTACTAGTCACACTACTAGTCATTCTACTAGTCACTCTACTAGTCTCACTACTAGTCATTCTACTAATCAAACTACTAGTCATTCTCCTAGTCTCAAAACTAGTCATTCTACTAGTCATTCTACTAGTCATTCTACTAGTCATACTACTAGTCATTCTACTAGTCATACTACAAATCATTCTACTAGTCATTCTACTAGTCTCAAAACTAGTCAAACTACTAGTCATTCTACTAGTCATACCACTAGTTATTCTACTAGTCATACTACTAGTCATACTACTAGTCATTCTACTAGTCATTCTACTAGTCACACTATTAGTCACTCTACTAGTCACTCTACTGTTCACAATACTAGTCACTCTACTAGTACTAGTCATACTACTAGTCATACTACTAGTCATTCTACTAGTCATTCTACTAGTCACACTATTAGTCACTCTACTAGTCACTCTACTGTTCACAATACTAGTCACTCTACTAGTTACACTACTAGTCACATTACTAGTCACTCTACCAGTCATACTACTAGTCACACTACTAGTCATTCTACTAGTTACTCTACTAGTCACACTACTAGTCATTCTACTAGTCACTCTACTAGTCTCACTACTAGTCATTCTACTAATCAAACTACTAGTCATTCTCCTAGTCTCAAAACTAGTCATTATACTAGTCATTCTCCTAGTCATACTTCTAGTCATTCTACTAGTCATTCTACTAGTCATACTACTAGTCATTCTACTAGTCATACTACTAGTCATTCTCCTAGTCTCAAAACTAGTCATTATACTAGTCGTTCTACTAGTCATACTTCTAGTCATTCTACTAGTCATACTTCTAGTCATTCTACTAGTCATTCTACTAGTCTCACTACTAGTCATTCTACTAATCAAACTACTAGTCATTCTCCTAGTCTCAAAACTAGTCATTATACTAGTCATTCTACTAGTCATTCTACTAGTCATACTACTAGTCAATCTACTAGTCATTCTACTAGTCATTCTACTAGTCATTCTCCTAGTCTCAAAACTAGTCATTATACTAGTCATTCTACTAGTCATACTTCTAGTCATTCTACTAGTCATACTTCTAGTCATTCTACTAGTCATTCTACTAGTCATTCACTACTAGTCATACTAATCAAGTCATTCTACTAGTCATTCTCCTAGTCTCAAATTCTACTAGTCATTATACTAGTCATTCTACTAGTCATACTCAAACTACTAGTCATTCTCCTTCTACTAGTCATTACTACTACTAGTCTAGTCATTCTACTAGTCATTCTACTAGTCATACTACTAGTCATTCTACTAGTCAATCTACTAGTCTCAAAACTAGTCATTCTACTAGTCATTCTCCTAGTCTCAAAACTAGTCATTCTACTAGTCATACTACTAGTCATTCTACTAGTCATACTTCTAGTCATTCTACTAGTCATTCTACTAGTCTCACTACTAGTCATTATACTAGTCATTCTACTAGTCATACTTCTAGTCATTCTACTAGTCATACTTCTAGTCATACTACTAGTCATTCTACTAGTCATACTACTAGTCATTCTCCTAGTCTCAAAACTAGTCATTATACTAGTCATTCTACTAGTCATACTTCTAGTCATTCTACTAGTCATACTTCTAGTCATTCTACTAGTCATTCTACTAGTCTCACTACTAGTCATTCTACTAATCAAACTACTAGTCATTCTCCTAGTCTCAAAACTAGTCATTATACTAGTCATTCTACTAGTCATTCTACTAGTCATACTACTAGTCAATCTACTAGTCATTCTACTAGTCATTCTACTAGTCATTCTCCTAGTCTCAAAACTAGTCATTATACTAGTCATTCTACTAGTCATACTTCTAGTCATTCTACTAGTCATACTTCTAGTCATTCTACTAGTCATTCTACTAGTCTCACTACTAGTCATTCTACTAATCAAACTACTAGTCATTCTCCTAGTCTCAAAACTAGTCATTATACTAGTCATTCTACTAGTCATACTTCTAGTCATTCTACTAGTCATTCTACTAGTCATACTACTAGTCATTCTACTAGTCAATCTACTAGTCTCAAAACTAGTCATTCTACTAGTCATACTTCTTCATTCTACTAGTCATTCTACTAGTCATAACTAGTACTAGTTCTACTAGTCTAGTCATTCTACTAGTCATTCTCCTTCTACTAGTCATTCTACTAGTCATACTTCTAGTCATTCTACTAGTCGTTCTACTAGTCTCACTACTAGTCATTCTACTAATCAAACTACTAGTCATTCTCCTAGTCTCAAAACTAGTCATTATACTAGTCATTCTACTAGTCATACTTCTAGTCATTCTACTAGTCATTCTACTAGTCATACTACAAGTCATTCTACTAGTCAATCTACTAGTCTCAAAACTAGTCATTCTACTAGTCATTCTCCTAGTCTCAAAACTAGTCATTCTACTAGTCATACTACTAGTCATTCTACTAGTCATACTACTAGTCATTCTACTAGTCATTCTCCTAGTCTCAAAACTAGTCATTCTACTAGTCATTCTCCTAGTCTCAAAACTAGTCATTCTACTAGTCATACTACTAGTCATTCTACTAGTCATACTACTAGTCATTCTACTAGTCATTCTCCTAGTCTCAAAACTAGTCATTCTACTAGTCATTCTCCTAGTCTCAAAACTAGTCATTCTACTAGTCATACTACTAGTCATTCTACTAGTCTTTCTACTAGTCTCAAAACTAGTCAAACTACTAGTCATTCTACCAGTCTTTCTACTAGTCATTCTACCCGTCTTTCTACTAGTCTCAAAACTAGTCAAACTACTAGTCATTCTACCAGTCATTCTACTAGTCATTCTACTAGTCATTCTACTAGTCATACTACTAGTCATACTACTAGTCATTCTACTAGTCATTCTACTAGTCATACTACTAGTCATTCTACTAGTCATTCTACTAGTCATACTACTAGTCATACTACTAGTCATTCTACTAGTCTCAAAACTAGTCAAACTACTTGTCATTCTACTAGTCATTATACTAGTCATTCTACTAGTCTCAAAACTAGTCAAACTACTTGTCATTCTACTAGTCATTCTACTAGTCATTCTACTAGTCATTCTACTAGTCACACTATTAGTCACTCTACTAGTCACTCTACTAGTCACAATACTAGTCACTCTACTAGTCACACTACTAGTCACATTACTAGTCACTCTACTAGTCATACTACTAGTCACACTACTAGTCATACTACTAGTCACTCTACTAGTTACACTATTAGTGATTCTACTAGTCTCACTACTAGACGTTATTCTAGTGATACTACTAGTCATACTACTAGTCACTCTGCTAGTTACACTACTAGTCATTCTACTAGTCATACTTCTAGTCACACTACTAGTCATACTACTAGTCACTCTACTAGTTACACTATTAGTGATTCTACTAGTCTCACTACTAGTCATTCTACTAGTCATTCTACTAGTCATATTACTAGTCACACTACTAGTCACACTACTAGTCATTCTACTAGTCATTCTACTAGTCATTCTACTAGTCATTCTACTAGTCATACTACAAGTCATTTGATTAGTCACACTACTAGTCACACTACTAGTCATACTACTAGTCATACTACTACTTATCACAAACTTAAAATGTATGTCTGTTTCGAGTAGAATTGATGTCTTACTTATAGCCATTTCTGATAAACTAAAACAATTGTAAGATGCCAAGCTGTTCTGATTGGCATTCTGAACTTGCTCAGGATTATAGGATGAAAGAGGGAAAGAGGTGAGAGCCAGTGGACAGCCCTCACTCACCTCTGACGGTGAGGCTGGCAGAGGCCTCCACCTTGCCCACCCGGTTCTCTGCCAGGCAGGTGAAGGTGCCCTCGTCACTGGCCGATGCCTTCTTCACTCTCAGCAGGTAGTCCTCCTTGTCATACTTGATCTCGTACCTGGAAAACACACACAACACTGTCAGATTAAATGTCTTCTGTTGAGAATCCCTGGGGGGGGGGGGGATTTACATGACTGGAGCTGGGGTTGGGAGGGGGGGGGGGTTATAGGGGTGGGGGAGATTTACATGACTGGAGCTGGGGGTGGGAGGGGGGGGGGGGGTTATAGGGGTGGGGGAGATTTACATGACTGGAGCTGGGGGTGGGAGGGGGGGTTATAGGGGTGGGGGATTTACAGGGGTGGGGTAGATGTACATGACTGGAGCTGGGGTGGGAGGGGGGGGGGATTTACATGACTGGAGCTGGGGATGGGAGGGGGGGGGTTATAGGGGTGGGGGATTTACAGGGGTGGGGGAGATTTACATGACTGGAGCTGGGGTGGGAGGGGGGGGTTATAGGGGTGGGGGGAGATTTACATGACTGGAGCTGGGGGTGGGAGTGGGGGGGGGGATTTATAGGGGTGGGGGGAGATTTACATGACTGGAGCTGGGGTGGGAGGGGGGGATTCATAGGGGTGGGGGGAGATTTACATGACTGGAGCTGGGGTGGGAGTGGGGGGGATTTATAGATGTGGGGGGAGATTCACATGACTGGAGCTGGGTATGGGAGGGGGGGTATTTATAGGGGTGAGGGGAGATTTACATGACTGGAGCTGGGGTTGGGGGGATTTACATGACTGGAGCTGGGGGTGGTTGAGGATTTACATGACTGGAGATGGGGGGGGATTTACATGACTGGAGCTGGGGGTGGTTGAGGATTTACATGACTGGAGATGAGGGGGGGATTTACATGACTGGAGCTGGGGTGGTTGAGGATTTACGTGACTGGAGAGGGGGGGGATTTACATGACTGGAGCTGGGGGTGGTTGAGGATTTACATGACTGGATCTGGAGCTGGGGGTGTCATCACATTTTTTTAAATGTTTTAAAAAACACTGTCTACATGCATTTAGTCAGGCTGTCCTCTGATCCCAAACCTGTGGTTTGAGGTATCTGACAGGCTGAACTGAGAGGTGGTGCGTGTTTGAGAAAGAGAGACAAAGAGAGAGAGATACAGAGAGAGAGAGAGGGGTTGGGAGTTGTGGGGGTTGTATGGCAGTTGACAAGAGAAGGATGATGGTTTGATTAGTTGCCCTGGCTTCTGGAAGTGCGGTTAGCATGGCAATGTGAGTGTTGTGTTGAGTTGGCGGGGTGGTGTGGGGAGTGGTTTGGGGATGTGTGAAGGCTGACAGCCAGACAACAGTCTGTACCCAGTATGTCACTCAGACACTCTGAAATACTGAGGGGAAACACAGACAGAGAGAGAGAGAGAGAGAGAGAGAGAGAGAGAGAGAGAGACAGACAGACAGACAGACAGACAGACAGGCAGACAGACAGACAGACAGACAGACAGACAGACAGACAGACAGACACAGAGAGAGAGAGAGAGAGAGAGAGAGAGAGAAAGATAGAGAGAGAGGCAGAGAGAGAGAGAGAGAGAGAAAGATAGAGAGAGAGGCAGAGACCTGAAGAGACAAAATGCCAAGCCATACTAGCTTCTTACCAACATTTTCACACCAACATCTGAATCCTGGTCTAGTTTTAAGCTCCAGATCTCCATACTGTATCTACCTGGGAACAGTGATGTGGTGTGTAGAGAGACCACAGCCCCACAGCCCCACAGCCCCACAGCTCAGGTCTAAGGTGAACTGATGGCCCCACAGCTCAGGTCTAAGGTGAACTGATGGCCCCGTGCCACCAGCTGAACTAATCTGTTCTTTCTCTCTCTCTCGACATTTCCTGAGCAAATGTTTCATAGGCAGCTTTATTGAAGTGCATTCCTTCGCCATGACTGCCAGCTCTATCTATCACATTGGCCCTTAACAAAAGTACAATTATTTGACTCAGTCATGACTAAATGCTTTGTTTTGGGGAGAGACAGGGGAGTCAGGGCAGAGCAGGTTGTGTGGAGGTGGGGAGGAGAATAAAGCTGTTATTGTTTGAATAGTGAGAGAGGCCTCCAAAGGAATGACACAGCGCCATTTGAGATGAGCCTGTCTGATGGAAAACAAACAAGCTAATGGAGACTAGAGACAGTCCTTCTCTGACTCTGCCTCAGGCTGAGACGGAAAATCAAGACTTCGAAGAGAACATTATATCTTGACTGAGGAGTGGGGGCGGGTGGAGGAGCGGGGGTTTAGGGAGGATGCAGGAACGGCACATATGCCCATTGTGATCATTGATATGAATGAAAACTGCCAATCTGTAGTCAAAATCCTAGAACAAATCAGCTAAGATGACAAGAACAGTGGAAACGCTGGTGGATAAAATACACTCAAACACACTCAAACACACACACACACACACACACACACACACACACACACACACACACACACACACACACACACACACACACACACACACACACACACACACACACACACACACACACACACTGAGAGAGAGGGAGAAACAGTAGCTCTTTCCTGTAGCTGGCTCGGTTTAGAGCTCTGATCTCTATAAGAGGAGGTATGTAATTACACATGGAATATGGAAAGGCTGTGGAGGGTAGAGCAGAGCCAAGTTCACCCTGCTGCCTGGCCTCTCCCTCGCCCTGAACTACAGAACACACACACAAATAAACACACACAGGGAAATACACATGGTACAGTACACAAAACACAGGAGGCTGGTGGCACCTTAATTGGGGAGGCCGGTCTCGTGGTAATGACTGGAGTGTTATTGGTGGAGTGGTGTGAAGTACATCAAACATATGGTTTCCATGGTTTCCATGGTTTCCAGGTGTTTGACACCATTCCATTTGCTCCGTTCCAGCCATTATTATGACCCGTCCTCCCATCAGCAGCCTCCACTGATACAAAATCATACAGTACCATGCACACCCATACACAAAGTTACTAGCTTTCATATGCAGAGAGACGTCTAGTTACGGGAATGTAAACACATGCTAAGACAAGGCAGCATTTTTCTGGTTTGTTAACTGCATACCCAGGGCAGGGCCCACAGAGTTGAGGTGTTTGATACCCAGGGCAGGGCCCACAGAGTTGAGGTGTTTGATACCCAGGGCAGGGCCCACAGAGTTGAGGTGTTTGATACCCAGGGCAGGGCCCACAGAGTTGAGGTGTTTGATACCCAGGGCAGGGCCCACAGAGTTGAGGTGTTTGATACCCAGGGCAGGGCCCACAGAGTTGAGGTGTTTGATACCCAGGGCAGGGCCCACAGAGTTGAGGTGTTTGATACCCAGGGCAGGGCCCACAGAGTTGAGGTGTTTGATACCCAGGGCAGGGCCCACAGAGTTGAGGTGTTTGATACACAGGGCAGGGCCCACAGAGTTGAGGTGTTTGATACCCAGGGCAGGGCCCACAGAGTTGAGGTGTTTGATACACAGGGCAGGGCCCACAGAGTTGAGGTGTTTGATACCCAGGGCAGGGCCCACAGAGTTGAGGTGTTTGATACACAGGGCAGGGCCCACAGAGTTGAGGTGTTTGATACACAGAGATAAGACTATAATGAGTACTGGACTGAGGAAGAACTCTTGACTCCCAAACTGTGCCTGTGCTGCTGCTGGAGAAGTGCTACAGTAGTTTTATAGCACACCTGACCTCGACATCAAACAAATGTGGCTCAAGGGAAAGTAGGGACTCAAAGATCTTTCAAAAACACTCATCTGTGTGTCACCTGAAGTGTCCTTGCTGTCTCACTGTGAGAGCTTCTTATCACCTGTGTGTGTGTGTGTGTGTGTGTGTGTGTGTGTGTGTGTGTGTGTGTGTGTGAGGTGTTATACAGGTGCTGTACAGTAACATAAATGAGTCAGTCTCCCAGGATTCAGGTGTGGGACTGAGGCCAGCTCTCTCCACTCTCAGTCTGTCTGACTCTGACTGTGTGGCTGTAGCTCAGAGAAGGTATCCTCTGATAGACAGTGCAGGGTGATCCTGTTTCATACACTCTGCCTGTCACTCTACCTGAGTCTGATCCAAGCAGCCAGGCTAACCTGTTGAGAGTTTGTCAACCAACCGCGGGACAAAATCAATTAACCAGCCTTATGTCTTGTCATCTTCCCTCTGTAGGGCTCTAGGGCAGTGCTCTCCCACCTCCCCTACTCTTCTTCTCCCTTTACAGCTTGTCTCGTAGCTGCCGTCTGCCATCTACCAACCACACAGACCATGGTGCTTTTACTCAACACACTGATCTAAGATCAGTTTTGTATTTATCCCCTAATGGTTTAGGTTATATTGTTCTTGTCCTTTTCGTAAAAAGTAATTTTAAAGTGTGTGCATGACACTGCAACAAATTTTGCCCAAGGGGGCAATGACGTCGGTAAAGTAGATCTGTGCATCTTCTACCAGGAGCGCTGCCAGAGCCCATGGCGCCATGGTAACCACAGCTAGGCATTTTAGAGTTTGTCAGAGTGGTTCTGAACAGACGCTGAAACTCTATAGGGACATGTAGGAGATACAGCAGGAAAAACTCTACAGCAAAGATCCCCTCACTGACAGATGCCTGGCAGATTGTGTGTGTGTGTGTGTGTGTGTGTGTGTGTGTGTGTGTGTGTGTGTGTGTGTGTGTGTGTGTGTGTGTGTGTGTGTGTGTGTGTGTGTGTGTGTGTGTGTGTGGCAAAGGCCACTTGTATATGTGTGCAAATGTTCAAAGTGTTTTTCCTCACATGAGAGGATGGAGACAGGAGCCATTTGAAGATTTTCCCACCAGAGATGAGGATCAATTATCTATACACTTGGTAGAATAGGGATGTATCCACACACTCGCCCTAATTAAAGACATAGTATAGTTCTCTGCTATTTTCTGCTACCGTATGTCTTTCATTTTCACTGGCTGACTTCATATTGTAGGCACACAGCATAATAGATTCAGCCTATTTCTAACACAAGATAACATAAGCACACACGCACACACACACACACACACACACACACACACACACACACACACACACACACACACACACACACACACACACACACACACACACACACACACACACACACACACACACACACACAGACACACACAGACACAAGCACACACACGGATGAATACCAGATGGAAGTAATGGATACAGAAGTCGTAGCCTGCCATCTATTTTTCTGCTAAGATGTGGAGGTGAAGAATGACAACATCACTGTCTGTAACATCACTGTCTGTAACAACACTGTCTGTTACACAACTGTCTGTTACACAACTGTCTGTAACACCACTGTCTGTAACAACACTGTCTGTAACACCACTGTCTAACAACACTGTCTGTAACACCACTGTCTGTAACATCACTGTCTGTAACAACACTGTCTGTAACACCACTGTCTAACAACACCGTCTGTAACATCACTGTCTGTAACACCACTGTCTAACAACACTGTCTAACAACACTGTATGTAACACAACTGTCTAACAACACTGTCTGTAAAACCACTGTCAAACAACACTGTCTGTAACATCACTGTCTAACACCACTGTCTGCAACACCACTGTCTAACAACACTGTCTAACAACACTGTCTGTAACATCACTGTCTAACAACCCTGTCTGTAACACCACTGTCTGTAACACCACTGTCTTTAACACCGCTGTCTGTAACACCACTGTCTGTAACTCCGCTGTCTGTAACATCACTGTCTGTAACACCACTGTCTGTAACACCACTGTCTAACAACACTGTCTAACATCACTGTCTGTAACAACACTGTATGTAACACAACTGTCTGTAACACCACTGTCTAACAACACTGTCTGTAACACCACTGTCTGTAACATCACTGTCTGTAACACCACTGTCTGTAACACCACTGTCTGTAACATCACTGTCTGTAACAACACTGTCTGTAACACCACTATCTGTAACACCACTGTCTGTAACACCACTGTCTGTAACACCACTGTCTGTAACAACACTGTCTAACATCACTGTCTGTAACACCACTGTCTGTAACACCACTGTCCGTAACACCACTGTCTGTAACAACACTGTCTAACATCACTGTCTGCAACACCACTGTCTAACATCACTGTCTGTAACACCACTGTCTAACAAAGCTGTCTGTAACACCACTGTCTGTAACACCACTGTCTGTAACACCACTGTCTGTAACAACACTGTCTGTAAAACCACTGTCTGTAACACAACTGTCTGTAACACCACTGTCTAACAACACTGTATGAAACACCACTGTCTAACAACACTGTCTAACACCACTGTCTGTAACACCACTGTCTGTAACAACACTGTCTGTAAAACCACTGTCTGTAACACAACTGTCTGTAACACCACTGTCTAACAACACTGTATGAAACACCACTGTCTAACAACACTGTCTGTAACACCACGGTCTAACAACACTGTATGTAAAACCACTGTCAAACAACACTGTCTGTAACATCACTGTCTAACACCACTGTCTGTAACACCACTGTCTGTAACATCACTGTCTAACAACACTGTCTGTAACACCACTGTCTGTAACACCACTGTCTGTAACACCACTGTCTAACAACACTGTCTAACAACACTGTATGTAACACAACTGTCTAACAACACTGTCTGTAAAACCACTGTCAAACAACACTGTCTGTAACATCACTGTCTAACACCACTGTCTGCAACACCACTGTCTAACAACACTGTCTAACAACACTGTCTGTAACATCACTGTCTAACAACCCTGTCTGTAACACCACTGTCTGTAACACCACTGTCTTTAACACCGCTGTCTGTAACACCACTGTCTGTAACTCCGCTGTCTGTAACATCACTGTCTGTAACACCACTGTCTGTAACACCACTGTCTAACAACACTGTCTAACATCACTGTCTGTAACAACACTGTATGTAACACAACTGTCTGTAACACCACTGTCTAACAACACTGTCTGTAACACCACTGTCTGTAACATCACTGTCTGTAACACCACTGTCTGTAACACCACTGTCTGTAACATCACTGTCTGTAACAACACTGTCTGTAACACCACTATCTGTAACACCACTGTCTGTAACACCACTGTCTGTAACACCACTGTCTGTAACAACACTGTCTAACATCACTGTCTGTAACACCACTGTCTGTAACACCACTGTCCGTAACACCACTGTCTGTAACAACACTGTCTAACATCACTGTCTGCAACACCACTGTCTAACATCACTGTCTGTAACACCACTGTCTAACAAAGCTGTCTGTAACACCACTGTCTGTAACACCACTGTCTGTAACACCACTGTCTGTAACAACACTGTCTGTAAAACCACTGTCTGTAACACAACTGTCTGTAACACCACTGTCTAACAACACTGTATGAAACACCACTGTCTAACAACACTGTCTAACACCACTGTCTGTAACACCACTGTCTGTAACAACACTGTCTGTAAAACCACTGTCTGTAACACAACTGTCTGTAACACCACTGTCTAACAACACTGTATGAAACACCACTGTCTAACAACACTGTCTGTAACACCACGGTCTAACAACACTGTATGTAAAACCACTGTCAAACAACACTGTCTGTAACATTGTCTAACACCACTGTCTGTAACACCACTGTCTGTAACATCACTGTCTAACAACACTGTCTGTAACACCACTGTCTGTAACACCACTGTCTGTAACACCACTGTCTGTAACACCACTGTCTGTAACATCACTGTCTGTAACATCACTGTCTAACACCACTGTCTGTAACACCACGGTCTAACAACACTGTCTAACAACACTGTATGTAAAACCACTGTCAAACAACACTGTCTGTAACATCACTGTCTGTAAGATAAAGTAAATTGCACACACACACACACACACACACACACACACACACACACACACACACACACACACACACACACACACACACACACACACACACACACACACACACACACACACACACACACACACACACACACACACACACACACACACACAAACACACAAACACAAAGATGAAGTGTGTTAAAAAGGAAAGCATGGGGCATGAAAGTGGGTGTAGCGTGTCAGGGAGCTGCAGCTCTGGGGTCGGGGGCACTAAGGGTATGAATACAGATGGGCTACTGGGGCGGATGGATTCAGATAAGAGGAGGGCACAAGGGTCAGAGGGAGGGAGCGAGAGGAGGGAGAGAGAGGGAGAAAGGGATTTGGGCCACACAGAGAGTGCTGGGAGATGAAACACACCCTGTCCAAGTCCGTTCCCTGGGATTTGGGGCTCGCTATAGTTGACTCTTCTGAATCTCTCCCGCCTGGAAAAAATGAGCTTTCTGTTCCTCTCTGTTCCTCCCATCCTGGTTCTCAGATGTGGCAGATATGGACGTTACACAAGTTCTACAGATCTGGTTCAAGCCTGTATGTTTGGTCACATAACACATTATTATGTTTATACCAGCGTTAAAGCTACCCTAGTACAGCAACACACACTGCAATCTTGTAAAATGTGCCACTAAGCCTCTATTCACCATAGTGAAAACACCACCACACTCTCCCTGAGTTACCTCATATCAGGGCCTGTGTACCAGTGTCTGTGTTTCCCTGAGAGACAACTAGAGCCACCAAGAACATTAAAGAGATGTTTACTCATCTGAAGCTCCAGCTATCATCCTTTGAAACACACACACACACACACACACACACACACACACACACACACACACACACACACACACACACACACACACACACACACACACACACACACACACACACACACACACACACACACACACACACACACACACACACACACACACAATCTGCCAGGCATCTGTCAGTGAGGGGATCTTTGCTGTAGAGTTTTTCCTGCTGTATCTCCTACATCTCCCTATAGAGTTTCAGCGTCTGTTCAGAACCACTCTGACAAACTCTAAAATGCCTAGCTGTGGTTACCATGGCGCCATGGGCTCTGGCAGTGCTCCTGGTAGAAGATGCACAGATCTACTTTACCGACGTCATTGTCCCCTTGGGCAAAATCTGTTGCAGTGTCATGCACACACTTTAAAATGACGTTTATGAAAAGGACAACAACAATATACTAGGACCAGCTAACACTAACCTAAACCATTAGGGGATAAATACAAAACTGATCTTAGATCAGTGTCTAGGGCTAATAGCACCATGCTCTGCATGGTTGGTATGGTTGGTAGACTCTGCATGGTTGCATGGTTGGTAGACAGCAGACGGTAGCTACGGGACAAGCCAATCAAAGTCAGGCAGACAGGGTGGAGGGGGGTGGCATCAGGACATATATAAAATGGAGGGAAGGGGGGATAGGTTCATATATAAAATGGAGGGAAGGGAGGATCAGTACATATATAAAATGGAGGGAAGGGGGGATCAGGACATATATAAAATGGAGGGAAGGGGGATCAGGATATATATATATAAAATGGAGGGAAGGGGGGATCAGGACATATATAAAATGGAGGGAAGGGGGGATCAGGATATATATATAAAATGGAGGGAAGGGGGGATCAGGACAGGCTCACACACAAGCACAGGCACATACACACAGCGTGGTTGTGTCTTTCAGGGCTGGCACTGGTTCTGGTGTTCAATGTATTTTAATATCCTGGCAGCTATGTGTGTTAGTGTGAAAATGTGTGCATCATTATCTGCAGGCAGGCTGAATTAAATGTATTTCTATTCCATATTACGAAGTTTCTGTCTGTCAGACAGGCAGTGTGTTTGATGTTGTAACTGCAGATATGCTGCGCAGTGGGGAAAGATACTGACTTGTACAATAAAACGACTGTTCACTCACAGAGACAACAAAGACTGCAGAGAATGTCCAAATTAAAAAAATACACCCTTCACACATTCATCCAGTCTGCTTCAAAGGAGAGTGAGTACAGAGAGCACTGGAAACAAATACAACACTGTAATTATGAACACTGAGATAGTGATCGTCTAATCATTTGGTTGCCTTTGTTTCCCATGTCCCGTGCTTTCTCCTCCAAACACGGCTGTACTTCAAAAGGTAAGATACAGCAAGAGAGACATTCTTATTCTAGGATTTATCCTATGCTATTAAACTCATGAGTGTGTTAATATTTATTTTTTTACAATGAATACTATGTCCTTTCCTGAAGCAAAGCTACGTCAAAGACATGAATGAGTAAGTTAGTTGTGTCTATTTGGCTTAGCTCATGAACCCTACCTTATGCACCCTGCATTATGAACCCTACCTCATGAACCCTATCCTATGAACCCTACCCTATGAACCATACCTTATGAACCCTACCTCATGAACCCTATCCTATGAAACCTACCCTATGAACCCTACCTTATAAACCCTACATTATGAACCCTAGCTCATGAACCCTACCCTATGAACCCTACCCTATGAACCCTACCATATGAACCCTACCTCATGAACCCTATCCTATGAAACCTACCCTATGAACCCTACCTTATAAACCCTACATTATGAACCCTAGCTCATGAATCCTACCCTATGAACCCTACCCTATGAACCCTACCTTATGAACCCTACCTCATGAACCCTATCCTATGAAACCTACCCTATGAACCCTACCTTATAAACCCTACATTATGAACCCTAGCTCATGAACGCTACCCTACGAACCCTACCCTATGAACCCTACTTTATGAACCCTATCCTTATCAGACACAAACAAAGCAGCTAGCAGCTAGCAGCTAGCCTTGACAAATGTCTGTTAGCCTGTGTTTAATGTGATGACCTTCATGCTTCATTTATAAATCGGGAGGTGACGGAATGGCACGACAGGGGTCTGGGGAGCTCTGAGGTACTGGAATGCATGAACTAAAAAAAATACCTTATGTGTGAGATTCAAGCACGCTTCTCTTTCTCACTACAGAAACAACCGTACGTTAGTCTCTAGGTTACAATGTTGAGCAAACCATAAACCCGGGCCGGCCCAACACAAATCAATTATCAGGCACATTTTCACATAACATTTTATACAGGGCAGGAGAATTTCATTCAGTGCTGGCAACATTAATCAACACTGATCACTTTTTTACGTTGCAAACAGTGACAATCATTTTTCATGCGAAGAGAGGCACCAGATCTCGGATAAAATAGGTTCTGGAATGAGAGATGCAGGATCTGGCTTAAATTAATCACTGGATGACCTTAGCAGTGAGTAACCCTAGTGTTGGACAGTCCAGTCTCTTTGAAGCTTGGTAGTGACACAACCCTGCTTCTGACGTGACACAGCCCTGCTTTTGACTCTCTGTGAAGTGACTGTGAGCCACAGTGGGGCACAGGGAGTACAGGGCCAATAGAGGGCACCAAACAAGAACAAAATCACTGCTGGCACTAGTTGGAGAGAAGACGTTTAACAGGAACCAGCGTGGGACAGTTTTCTGTATAAACTATGACACACACAGAACCCACAGGCTCTTTCTATTTCTCTCTCTTTCTCAGAAAGGGTGAATGAGTTTATTGTTGTGTGGTGTGTGTGCGTGTGATTTTGTGCCAAGTTCTCACCTGTACAGCTGCACCTGCACACACTCCCAGGTTCACATTCTCAGTTGGCACACTCATAGATACCCTGTCTGTCTGTCTGTCTGTCTGTCTGTCTGTCTGTCTGCCTGCCTGCCTGCCTGCCTGCCTGCCTGCCTGCCTGCCTGCCTGCATGCCTGCCGACAGACTCTGGCCTCTGTTATGGCCACGTTGGCTGACCACTGATTGACAGACAGAGCTATGGGGGCACAGTGTGTTTGTCTAGCTGGTAGCAGGGTTACCCTGTGTGCTTAATGAGTGTTGTGAACAGCCTAATGGTCCTGTTTAATGCCTGCTGGCTGGCAGGTGAGAGAGAGCTGGCATCAGTCCTATCTGTCCTGTAGAGTTATCAGCACACAGAGTGAGAGAGAGAGAGAGAGAGAGAGAGAGAGAGAGAGAGAGAGAGAGAGAGAGAGAGAGTGGTCTCTCTTACATTGATCACTCCTTAGTTAGTCTATATAAACTACATCATGACACCTCAGCTATACAGGATCAATCACTCAATGCTAATGATTGAGGAGACAGAGGGGGGCCAAGGGAGGACATCAAAGAATATACAGTACCAGTGAAGAGTTTGGACACACCTACTAATTCAAGGGTTTCTCTATATTTGTACTATATTCTTTATTGTAGAATAATAGAGAAGACATCAAAACTATGAAATAACACATATGTAATCATGTAGTTACCAAAAAAGTATTAAACAAATCAAAATAAATTTGATTTGATTTCAAAGTAGCCACCCTTTGCCTTGATGAAAGCTTTCCACTCTCTTGGCATTCTCTCAACCAGCTTCACATGGAATGCGATTCTAAGAGTCTTTGCATTCTCTCAACCAGCTTCATCTGGAATGCTTTTCCAACAGCCTTGTCATCCTCTCAACCAGCTATGAATATTTTTCTGTAAAGTGTTTCCCGAATGCACATTTCGATGGTTATTTGTTTGATATATTGATTGGTTGATTAGTTGTTTGTTTGATAGATTGATTGATTGGTTGGTTTACTGATATGTTGATCAAATAGAGGAAACAGAGTACTACCGAAGAAGGGTCTTACCTCCCACGGGGCACATCAACATCATTCTTCCTCCAGCGTACGTTGGGCTGGGGGTCTCCCTGCACCTGGCACCTGAACTCTACCCCCTCCTCCTCCAGGACCACTTGGTTGATGGGCCGACGCAGGAAGGTGGGACGCTCTGGAGGACAGAGAGAGGAAATGAGGGAGAGAGACAGAGAGAAATAAATAAAGACAGACAGACAGACAGACAGACAGACAGACAGACAGACAGACAGACAGACAGACAGACAGACAGATAGATAGATAGATAGATAGATAGATAGATAGATAGATAGATAGATAGATAGATAGATAGATAGATAGATAGATAGATAGATAGATAGATAGATAGATAGATAGACAGATAGACAGATAGACAGATAGACAGATAGATAGATAGATAGATAGATAGATAGATAGATAGATAGATAGATAGATAGATAGATAGATAGATAGATAGATAGATAGATAGATAGATAGATAGATAGATAGATAGATAGATAGACAGATAGATAGATAGACAGATAGACAGATAGACAGATAGACAGATAGATAGATGTTGCTATTGTGGATATTGTTACGCGTATTACTTTTTGTCCATGTTCTGTGTTTTGGACACATTTTATGTTACTTTGTGCTGTCATTTTGACTGGAATAAAAAGTGTGCCTGTTCACTACACTCTGCTCTCCTGCACCTGACATCTCGTCCAATACACACTCCTAACAGTTATAGCCTCCCTACTGTCTTTTTACTGTTGTTTTATTTCTTTACTTACCTATTGTTCACCTAATACCTTTTTTGCACTATTGGTTAGAGCCTGTAAGGAAGCATTTCACTGTGAGGTCTACTACACCTGTTGTATTCGGCGCACGTGACAAATATACTTTGATTTGATTTGAGGACACCATCCAACCTGGAACTGAGCTGCCAGGCTTGCAAGGACAGACCAGATACAAATTCACTGAGCACTGAGGTGAGAAGTAAAATGAGTCGAGGTCTTTGAGCCCAACAAGTGGCAGGAGTCCTTGAAGAAACCTTCGAAACCCCCACCTGCTGTTCAAAGACCTTTATACAAGAAACCTTCCTCCAGAAATAAAGGCTTCTCCCCAGTGGGTGTGACACCTACTCCTGTTGCCTGCTGCACTGCTGCCTGGATTCCACCTGGCGATCTGATGGTACACTGTCCTTCTCTCAGCACGTATCAAAGCTGCAGGCTAAAGTTAAATCTAGACTTGGTTTCCTCTTATCGTAATCACTCCTCATTCACCCCAGCTGCGAAACTAACTCTGATTCAGATGACCATCCTCACCATGCTAGATTACAGAGACGTAATTCATAGATCGGCAGGTAAGGGTGCTCTCGAGCGGCTACATGTTCTTCACCATTCGACCATCAGATTTGCCACCAATGCTCCTTATAGGACACATCACTGCACTCTATACTCCTCTGTAAACCGGTCATCTCTGTATACCCATCACACTCCCCACTATCTGTGATATTTACTGCTGCCCTCATCCTCCACATACAACACCCGTTCCGCCAGTCACATTTTGTTGAATGTCCCCAAAGCACACACATTCCTGGGTCGCTCCTCTTTTCAGTTCGCTGCAGCTAGCGACTGGAACGAGCTGCAACAAACACTCAAACTGGACAGTTTTATCTCCATCTCTTCATTCAAAGACTAAGTCATGGACACTCTTACTGACAGTTGTGGCTGATTTGTGTGATGTATTGTTGTCTCTACCTTCTTGCTCTTTTTGCTGTTGTCTGTGCTCAATAATGTTTGTACCATGTTATGTGCTGCTAACATGTTGTCCTGATACCATGTTGTTGCTATGTTGTGTTGCTACCATGCTGTGTTGTCATGTGTTGCTGCCTTGCTATGTTGTTGTCTTAGGTCTCTCTTTATGTAGTGTTGTGGTGTCTCTCTTGTCGTGATGTGTGTTTTGTCCTATATTTATATTTAATCAAATACAATAAATAATCCCAGCTCCCGTCTCCGCAGGGGGCCTTTTGCCTTTTGGTAGGCCTCACTGTAAATAAGAATTTGATCTTAACTGACTTGCCTAGTTAAATAAAGGTTAAATAAAAATAAAATAAACAAATAGAGTGACTCAGCTCAGTATAATGATGACTGCTTCAGCGGTTACTGTACATAAAGAATTCTTAGATAGCGTCAAAAAGGGTTTAGTTTAATTGGTGGGTCAGGAGAAAATGTATGCAAAATATGTTTTTTTACCACATTTTTCTCCTCAATTTCGTGGTATCCATTTTGCGATCAATTGCTTCTCATTGCTGCAACTCCCCGACGGGCTGCGAAACATTATCCGCCAAGCCACGCTTCTTTTCAACCACTCGCTAGAGCACGATGAACAAAGTAAAGCGACAAACCCTCTACCAAACTTGGACGACACTGGGCCAATTGTGCACCGCCCTATGTGACTCCTGGTCACGGCCGGTTGTGATCGAACCAAAGGCTGTAGTGATGCCACAACACTGTGATGCAGTGCCTTAGACCTCTGCGCCACTCAGGAGGCCATGCGAAAACATTTAAAACACATTTGGGAGCACTGTCAGGCATTCATGCTTACCAAACACAGTCAGCTGGGCCGTCTCACTGTCTCTCTCTCCCACCATGTTTGTGCCAACACAGATGAACATGCCAGCATCACTCTTCCTGGTGTTGGAGATCATCAGCTTCCCTCCTCGGATCTGAGGACACAGGGAAACAAGTTGATCTATATACCTCACACGGGCCTATGACCAGGGCTTGGTTAGTATTATGTGGTTAGTTAGTAGCATGTGGTTAGTTAGTAGCATGTGGTTAGTTAGCAGCATGTGATTAGTTAGTAGCATGTGGTTAGTTAGTAGCATGTGGTTAGTTAGCAGCATGTGGTTAGTTAGCAGCATGTGGTTAGTTAGTAGCATGTGGTTAGTTAGTAGCATGTGGTTAGTTAGTAGCATGTGGTTAGTTAGAAGCATGTGGTTAGTTAGTAGCATGTGGTTAGTTAGTAGCATGTGGTTAGTTAGTAGCATGTGGTTAGTTAGTAGCATGTGGTTAGTTAGAAGCATGTGGTTAGTTAGCAGCATGTGGTTAGTTAATAGCATGTGGTTAGTTAGTAGCATGTGGTTAGTTAGCAGCATGTGGTTAGTTAGCAGCATGTGGTTAGTTAGTAGCATGTGGTTAGTTAGTAGCATGTGGTTAGTTAGCAGCATGTGGTTAGTTAGCAGCATGTGGTTAGTTAGTAGCATGTGGTTAGTTAGTAGCATGTGGTTAGTTAGTAGCATGTGATTAGTTAGTAGCATGTGGTTAGTTAGAAGCATGTGGTTAGTTAGCAGCATGTGGTTAGTTAGTAGCATGTGGTTAGTTAGTAGCATGTGGTTAGTTAGTAGCATGTGGTTAGTTAGTAGCATGTGGTTAGTTAGAAGCATGTGGTTAGTTAGAAGCATGTGGTTAGTTAGCAGCATGTGGTTAGTTAATAGCATGTGGTTAGTTAGTAGCATGTGGTTAGTTAGTTAGTAGCATGTAGTTAGTTAGTAGCATGTGGTTAGTTAGTAGCATGTGGTTTGTTAGTAGCATGTGGTTAGTTAGTATTATGTGGTTAGTTAGAAGCATGTGGTTAGTTAGCAGCATGTGGTTAGTTAGTAGCATGTGGTTAGTTAGTAGCATGTGGCTAGTTAGTAGCATGTGGTTAGTTAGTAGCATGTGGTTAGTTAGCAGCATGTGGTTAGTCAGCAGCATGTGGTTAGTTAGTAGCATGTGGTTAGTTAGTAGCATGTGGTTAGTTAGTAGCATGTGGTTAGTTAGAAGCATGTGGTTAGTTAGAAGCATGTGGTTAGTTAGCAGCATGTGGTTAGTTAATAGCATGTGGTTAGTTAGTAGCATGTGGTTAGTTAGTTAGTAGCATGTGGTTAGTTAGTAGCATGTGGTTAGTTAGTAGCATGTGGTTAGTTAGCAGCATGTGGTTAGTTAGTAGCATGTGGTTAGTTAGTAGCATGTGGTTAGTTAGCAGCATGTGGTTAGTTAGTAGCATGTGGTTAGTTAGCAGCATGTGGTTAGTTAGTAGCATGTGGTTAGTTAGTAGCATGTGGTTAGTTAGTAGCATGTGGTTAGTTAGTAGCATGTGGTTAGTTAGAAGCATGTGTTGTTAGTTAGCAGCATGTGGTTAGTTAATAGCATGTGGTTAGTTAGTAGCATGTGGTTAGTTAGTAGCATGTGGTTAGTTAGTAGCATGTGGTTAGTTAGCAGCATGTGGTTAGTTAGCAGCATGTGGTTAGTTAGTAGCATGTAGTTAGTTAGTAGCAGGTGGTTAGTTAGCAGCATGTGGTTAGTTGGTAGCATGTGGTTAGTTAGTAGCACGTGGTTAGTTAGTAGCATATGGTTAGTTAGCAGCATGTGGTTAGTTAGTAGCATGTGGTTAGTTAGCAGCATGTGGTTAGTTAGCAGCATTTGGTTAGTTAGTAACATGTGGTTAGTTAGTAGCATGTGGTTAGTTAGCAGCATGTGGTTAGTTAGTTAGTTAGTAGCATGTTGTTAGTTAGTAGAATGTGGTTAGTTAGTATAATGTGGTTAGTTAGTATTATGTGGTTAGTTAATATTATGTGGATAGCTAATATTATGTGTATAGTTAGTAGAACATGGTTAGTTAGTAGCATGTGTTTAGTTAGTAGCATGTGGTTAGTTAGTAGCATGTGGTTAGTTAGCAGCATGTGGTTAGTTTGTAGCATGTAGTTAGTTAGTGGCATGTGGCTAGTTAGTAGCATGTGGTTAGTTAGTATTATGTGGTTAGTTAGAAGCATGTGGTTAGTTAGTAGCATGTGGTTAGTTAGCAGCATGTGGTTAGTTAGTAGCATGTGGTTAGTTAGCAGTATGTGGTTAGTTAGCAGCATGTGGTTAGTTAGTAGCATGTGGTTAGTTAATATTATGTGGATAGCTAATATTATGTGTATAGTTAGTAGAACATGGTTAGTTAGTAGCATGTGGTTAGTTAGCAACATGTAGTTAGTTAGTAGCATGTGGTTAGTTAGTAACATGTAGTTAGTTAGCAGCATGTGGTTAGTTAGTAACATGTAGTTAGTTAGTAGCATGTGGTTAGTTAGTAGCATGTTGTTAGTTAGTAGCATGTGGTTAGTTAGTAACATGTAGTTAGTTAGTAGCATGTGGTTAGTTAGTAGCATGTGGTTAGTTAGTAGCATGTGGTTAGTTAGTAACATGTAGTTAGTTAGTAGCATGTAGTTAGTTAGTAGCATGTGGTTAGTTAGTAGCATGTGGTTAGTTAGTATTATGTGGTTAGTTAGAAGCATGTGGTTAGTTAGTAGCATGTGGTTAGTTAGTAGCATGTGCTTAGTTAGACGCATGTGGTTAGTTAGTAGCATGTGGTTAGTTAGTATTAGTACTTACTGTAATCCTGTCCTCCTTGTCTTCGATGCGTACTTTGTCCTTCTTCCAGTAGGTGGTGGGTTCAGGGTGACCTCTAGGCGGGATACACTCCAGGATGGCCGGCTCCCCGGCTGCCACCACCACGTCTGTAGGGTTCTGTCTGAAGTCATCACGCAGCACTGAGGAGAAAGAGACAGAGGAGAGAGAGATGGAGGGTGAGCCTGGGGACGACTCTGCAATGCCAAAACACTTATCTGATCTAATACTTAGCTAGGTGAACACAATGAGTTGCAATGTTTAGTGTGTGTGCGTGTGTGTGTGTGTGTGTGTGTGTGTGTGTGTGTGTGTGTGTGTGTGTGTGTGTGTGTGTGTGTGTGTGTGTGTGTGTGTGTGTGTGTGTGTGTGTGTGTGTGTGTGTGTGTGTGTGTGTGTGAATGTGTATGTGTGTGTGGTGAGTGCATGGTGAGATGCTGCTGCTGTGTGTTAGACTGAAATGTGAGGTTTCATCTGACTGGTCTAGCACAAGTAGCGGCTAATTGGAGTTAATGGAGGTCCCAGGGGAGGCAGCAGTCCAAACACACACACAATGCCCTGAAGCATGGTATCACTCACATCACAGAGTTCACAGAGGCACAGCACTGTTCAGTACCGTGGGCACACACACGCACGCACACACACACACACACACACACACACACACACACACACACACACACACACACACACACACACACACACACACACACACACACAGTCCGTGGGTGGTCTGGCAAACAATGTTTCCGCTATCTTATCCTCCCCCTCAGGTAGTCCTTTCGCCACACAGATCCCCTCTCAGCCTGTCTAGTGTTCTGTCATACACACAGAACAGCTCATTATCAACCAGGCAATGGCTGCACATGTTAACACTTTACAATACACCTCAATCCCCATTAGTTACTGGAGACTACACCTGCATCAGTGTCTTATATGTTAACAAATTGCCTTACACAAACCGCTGAATAGACATAAAGAGCTGCTTCTCAGAGAGCAAATGACCTTAAAAGCTCAGGCTACTTGTTATAATCATAAATTGGGGATCATTCTAGAACATGCTGGGTGCGCTCACGCTGACGTTTTCCTGTTTAACCCAAACCAAATCCACTGAATTCCAAATGAGTATTTGCGTCATGGCGGACAGTGACTGCAGCCGTGTATCTGGGGACATGTAAAGGATGAAAGAAGAAGAAGGGGATGCTTGAGGAGCGCTAAATTAAGGGCAGCACCACAGGTTCTTGTTCAAATCCCTGGTGGTGCTGCCTGTACACACACAGGGAGAAGGGGTTGGATTCGACTGGGATAATAGGTCCTAGTGGGCTGCTCTCTTTTCTGCCCTTTCCTCTCCCTCCCCCTCCTCTGCTGTGCTTTACAAGGCCCACCACACCACTGTGTGTTGGTTTATTTATTTAGCAAGGGATGGGGGATACATAGAGGGACATAGGGGGACTTTTGTGTGACACAAATTCAAATGAAACCCTCTCAAACTGGGAGGAGAGAGTACACAAAGAGAGCTGCTTCTCTCTCGATGGAGGGAGCGTGGGAGAGGGAGCAAGGGAAACAGATCGAGACAGAGAGAGGGATTGACAGAGAGATATAGAGCAGTGGCTAGGGTGGGTTCCCTCCCGGGTGGGTTCCCTCCCCAGGTCCCTCCCATTGTTGATTTTTGGCCGAGCTAGGATGCAGCACTCTGCACTAAAGAGCTGCTGTAATTAGCCAGTCCCAGAAAGATAGACCCCCTGGACAGACAGACAGACAGACAAGGTGGAGACTGGAGCCTCAGCCTGCCTGGTTCCTCTGTTTCCATCACGAACAGAGTCCTGCTGTCTGGACTAGCCACTGTGGCCAATGCCTGTTGTTCTGGTATTTGTGTTTGCGTACCTTTTCTTTGAAGGTGGCGGCCATGGGAGTTTCTGTCCAGATCAATTACCTTTAAAGAAATGGAAAACAGATCTACAGATCTACTGATCTTCCGTGAGTGTCACGGATCCCTCCGGAACTTTCATCACGCACACCTGTCCCTTATTCCCACTGATTAGTATTTGTATTTATGTGCCCTTTGGTTTCCATGGTCTGGTTGATTATTGTTACTATGTCCGTGTGTTTTGGGCTTTCGTGCCCTTGTGGATTGCGCAGATGATTACGGGTCTCGTCCCGTGTGTTATTTATTCAAGGTACTCCTCGCTCTTTTGTTTGGGTTTCAACCCTGTGTTTTTGTTACGCTTTTGTTTGGTCTTCGTCCCTGTGCCCTTAACACAGCACGCCGTAATTTGGGTGAAATAAAAACGCATATTACGCATTCCTGCATCTGTCTCCCGAATCTCTTCATACCAACTTGACAGTATGTTGTATTATGTGTGCTTGTACACATTTTCTACAGTATTGCAGAAGCTACCAAGCCCCTCCCCTATACAAACAAACACACACCCCTGCAAACAGACACACTTTTTGTGGCATGGCCAAACACTGAGCTCCCAACAGCTACAAGCCAACACAGATAAAGTGAATTCGGGTGAGAGGATTATGGTGTGTGTGTTGGTTCTGGGTTCTGTCAAACCAACACGATGCTATGAACAGATGCATGTACAAGAGACAAGCAGGGAAAACACAGCCACATTCAAAAATAACCTACACATTTCAAATCCGGATCTTCAATTCTGATTGGATACAACCTGTACCAAATAATAAAAACATCCAGCGCATCTTCTAGGATTTCTGCCGACATGATGATCACCACTGACCATCTGCTTCACTACACTGCTGATTAGCAGCACTTTTCTTGTATGTGTGTGCAGTTTGTGAAAGTGTGTGTTCGCTGTATGTGTGTGTGTCTGGTATGTATAATTGAGAGGATCTGTGTATGTACAGGATCTCAACTCTTGCTCTAACACTGGGAGGCCCATATCGGAGAGCAGACGTCAGATTGCATTTCTATCCCTCGTGAAAACCCCAGCTCTCCCCCTGCAAAAACACCTCACGTCCCATGGACGTAGCAGGCCCAAACTCCTGCCAGTGTGCTTACTGGGAATTAGTATAGCATATTTATATATGCATACCCTTCTGCCTGCAAAGGCTACATCTGTCAGACAGGCTGCAGGCTATACAAACACATATCAGAAAAATATGAATCTGCCCTGGGCAGACATATTTTTTATTTCTCCACCTTCCCCAGGAGAGGGTTTGGGGTGGAGGGTAGCAGCAGACTAGTGGCTAGTCCAGTAAAGCACAGTAAACTGGCAGCCCTACACCTGCCACTGTGTCAACGTTTAAACTTAAAGGGGAAAGAATCAATTTGAACTGCTGGACAGCAATGGAGCAGGGAAGAGAGAGGCCTTGCACTGTGGAACAGAGATGGAGCAGGGAAGAGAGAGGCCTTGAACTGTGGAACAGAGATGGAGCAGGGAAGAGAGAGGCCTTGAACTGTTGAACAGAGATGGAGCAGGGAAGAGAGAGGCCTTGAACTGTGGAACAGAGATGGAGCAGGGAAGAGAGAGGCCTTGAACTGTGGAACAGAGATGGAGCAGGGAAGAGAGAGGCCTTGATCTGTGGAACGGAGATGGAGCAGGGAAGAGAGAGGCCTTGATCTGTGGAACGGAGATGGAGCAGGGAAGAGAAAAACACAGAGGACACTGTTACACTACTTTGTAACAGCCAAAGTCTTATACTAGTATCTTACACTGGCAGTCAGAGGCCTATGCCAGAAGCCATTAGAGGTGTCTACATTTTAGGCAAACACGACTTACAATTAGGAGCAATTAGGTTTAAGTGCCTTGCTCAAGTGCACAATGAGAGATTAATCACCTAGTCAGCTGAATGATTCGAACCAGCAAACTTTTGGTTACTGGCCCAACACTTTAGTACCTCTGTGTTCTCACTCTCACCCATACAGAAGATTCAGCAAACATCCAGCAACACTACAACCTATTGTAGCATCACTACAGAGTGCTGAGTAGAGACAGACACGGGTGTAGAGGTATATTGGCTCCTTTGAGCCAGAACATTAGTTACTGAAGGATGAGTGGGTAGCCTTTTGGTGTCTAAACCCTTGTTTTCCTACCTTCTGTTTTATATGACTACACTACCATGTGACTGGCATGCACCACATGAGGCTGGTGGCACCTTAATTAGGGAGGACAGGCTCATGGTAATGCCTGAAGGGGAATCGGTGGAATGGTATACAACTAGAGGTCGACCTATTATGATTTTTCAACGCTGATACCGATACCGATTATTGGAGGACCAAAAAAGCCGATACCTATTAATCAGCCGATTTTTATTTATTTATTTGTAATAATGATGATTACAACAATACTGAATGAACACTTAATTTAACTTAATATAATACATCAATAAAATCAATTTAGCCTCAAGTAAATAATGAAACATGTTCAATTTGGTTTAAATAATGCAAAAACAAAGTGTTGGAGAAGAAAGTAAAAGTGCAATATGTGCTATGCAAGAAAGCTAACGTTTCAGTTCCTTGCTCAGAACATGAGAACATATGAAAGCTGGTGGTTCCTTTTAACATGAGTCTTCAATATTCCCAGGTAAGAGGTTTTAGGTTGTAGTTATTATAGGACTATTTCCATCTATTCCATTTGTATTTCATTAACCTTTGACTATAAGATGTTCTTATAGGCACTTTAGTATTGCCAGTGTAACAGTATAGCTTCCGTCCCTCTCCTCGCTCCTCCCTGGGCTCGAACCAGCAACACAACGACAACAGCCACCATCGAAGCAGCGTTACCCATGCAGAGCAAGGGGAACAACTACTAGAAGGCTCAGAGTGAGTGACGTTTGAACAAGCAGTCTCCTTGTGGAGTGCAACGAGAGAGAGGCAGGTCATTATTGAGTTGAACTAGTTAACTGTAAGATTGGCTCCCCCGAGCTGACAAGGTGAAAATCTGTCGTTCTGCCCTTGAATGAGGCAGTTAACCCACCGCTGTCATTGAAAATAAGGATGTGTTCTTAACTGACTTGCCTCGTTAAATAAAGCCATATAAAAAATTTAAAAAAATTAAATCGACAAATTGGCACCCAAAAATACCGATTTCCGATTGTTATGAAAACTTGAAATCGTCCCTAATTAATCGGCCATTCCGATTAATCGATCGACCTCCATATCCAACACATCAAACATGTGGTTTCCATGGTTTCCAGGTGTTTGTTGCCATTCCATTCGTTCCGTTCCAGCCATTATTATGAGCCGTCCTCCACTCAGTAGCCTCCACTGGCATGCACATACAGGCATGCACAAACACAAATACATAAAGACAAATGAACACAACACACACAGACAGATACACACGCAGAGACAAACTCACACTCACAAAAATGCACACACGCACACACACACACACAAAGAAACATAAACACACACACAGAACTGTACACAGCTTCTCTTACAGCCACAGGACCTCCATCTGAATGAATCATGTGAGAGATTGTGTGGATCGATCAATTTATTTATTTGTTATTACATTTCTTTCCCATCAAATGCAGCAAAGGGCTCCCATTCCTTGCAAACATTTCCTGACAGGTCAGGACTGAGAAAACACAGGCCTGGAGCTATTCCACCCTACACTGCTACCATCCAGCCATACTGCTTACACTACCACCTCCTATTCACACTCTGGTAGGAGGTTTATTTTAACAGCTATCTCTGAGCTATGATAGCAGTATTTCATTCAGTGTATTTTAACAGCTAGCTCTGAGCTATGACAGCAGCATTTCATTCAGTGTATTTTAACAGCTAGCTCTGAGCTATGATAGCAGCATTTCATTCAGTGCATTTAACAGCTAGCTCTGAGCTATGATAGCAGCATTTCATTCAGTGTATTTTAACAGCTAGCTCTGAGCTATTATAGCAGTATTTCATTCAGTGCATTTAACAGCTAGCTCTGAGCTATGATAGCAGCATTTCATTCAGTGCTTGGGAATAAGTGCTTTTTCTGTTCTATCTAATCAGAGTGCTAGTACAATGCCACAATATTTCTTTAGACAACCGAGGCAATATATCTGTGACTTTACACCAAAAATACTATAACCACAGTGGGGAGAACAAGTATTTGACACACTGCCAATTTTGCAGGTTTTCCTACTTACAAAGCATGTAGAGGTCTGTAATTGAAGGATCTGGAGAAGGTCTGTATGGAGGAGTGGGCCAAAATCCCTGCTGCAGTGTGTGCAAACCTGGTCAAGAACTACAATAAACATATGATCTCTGTAATTGCAAACAAAGGTTTCTGTACCAAATATTAAGTTCTGCTTTTCTGATGTATCAAATACTTATGTCATGCAATAAAATGCAAATTAATTACTTAAAAATCATACAATGTGCATTTCTGGATTTTTGTTTTAGATTCCGTCTCTCACAGTTGAAGTGTACCTATGATAAAAATTACAGACCTCTACATGCTGTGTAAGTAGGAAAACCTGCAAAATCGGCAGTGTTTCAAATACTTGTTCTCCCCACTGTATCTGTGGAGTCCTTTGGTGTTTTGTATTACTGGCTGTAGACGCTGAAGGCTGCAGTATAATGTAGTTCTGGGTACAGTATAGTGTAGAGAAGGGGCCTCCATTTATCTCAGTGGCAGATCTCTGTATAACCAATCATTGGGCCCCCCACTGGCTAGTGGTAACCTCGGCCCCCCATCCAGATGCAGATATTAACCCCTCAGCGGGGAGGGAGGGATCATGTTCACACTTAAAGTCGCATATCCCTTTATGGGGTCAGAGGTCAGCACAAATAAACAGCTGCACATTATGTCTGGCCGCCTGTCTTACTGGCTCTCTGGCTGGCTACCTGTCTGGTTGGCTGGCTGTGCCCGAGGCTGTGTCTCCTTGGAGGACTGAGAGAGGGAAAGCCCTCTTCATCAGCTCAGAGAGCTCAATATCTCTTTTCTCTCTACCGCTCTCTCTCCATTCCCACTATACCTGTCTCTACGGTGTACTTATGCAGCTCATCCAATCATGTAACACCATGTCCTCCACCCCTCCTCCTATCTCCAGTTTATCAGCCACAGTGTCAGCCCACCAGATAACACCCAGGAGTTACAATCACATGGAGTGTGATGGCTGTGATATGACAATAATATGTACATTGTTTAATGGGGGTACAGGGATGGAGAGCGAGAGACAGAGAAGCAAGTGTGGTGGAAGGTGGAGTGAACAGAGGGAGGGTAGAGGATGAGGAGGGTAGAGGATGAGGAGGAGAAGGGTAGAGGAGAAGGACGAGGGTAGAAGATGAGGAGGGTAGAGGAGGAGGGTAGGGGATGAAGAGGGTAGAGGAGGAGGAGGGTAGAGGATGAGGAGGGTAGAAGAGGAGGAGGACGAGGGTAGAGGAGGAGGGTAGAGGATGAGGAGGAGGGTAGAGGAGAAGGAGGAGGGTAGAAAATGAGGAGGAGGAGGGTAGAGGAGGAGGGTGGAGGATGAATAGGGGTAGAGGAGGAGGAGGGTAGAGGATGAGGAGTTTAGAGGATGAGGAGGGTAGAGGAGAAGGAGGAGGGTAGAAGATGAGGAGGGTAGAGGAGAAGGAGGAGGAGGGTAGAGGATGAAGAGGGTAGAGGAGGAGGAGGGTAGAGGATGAGGGGGGTAGAGGAGGAGGAGGGTAGAGGATGAAGAGGGTAGAGGAGGAGGATGAGGGTAGAGGATGATGAGGATGATAGAGGAGGAGGGTAGAGGAGGAGGGTAGAGGATGAAGAGGGTAGAGGATGAGGAGGAGAAGGGTAGATGATGAAGAGGGTAGAGGATGAGGAGGAGGAGGGTAGAGGAGGAGAGTAGAGGATAAAGAGGGTAGAGGATGAGGAGGAGGAGGGTAGAGGAGGAGGGTAGAGGATGAGGAGGAGGATAGCGGAGGAGGGTAGAGGATGAAGAGGGTAGGGGAATGAGGAGAAGGAGGGTAGAGGATGAGGAGGAGAAGGGTAGATGATGAAGAGGGTAGAGGATGAGGCGGAGGAGGGTAGAGGAGGAGAGTAGAGGATAAAGAGGGTCGAGGATGAGGAGGAGGAGGGTAGAGGAGGAGGGTAGAGGATGAAGAGAGTAGAGGATCGGGAGGGTAGAGGAGAAGGACGACACAACAGGTGATGATGAGAGGACGAACATGGTGGAAGGTCAAATATCAGAGACAGAGAGGAGACTTAGAATGTCAATTAACTAGTGGAGGAGGGAGAGGAGACACATTTCATCACAGTCTGCCCCACGCTGTGAGGGTGTCCCTGCCTCTGTACACAGGGCCTAAACAAACACTCATTAACACACAGCCCTCCTTTAAAGCTCATTTTTCACCCAGCAGTCCTAATTTGGACTAACGAGGATCCCACTGGCCAGCACCGTAATGGCAGAAGACAGAAAGATACGGGCAGGGGATTCTACTGGACGCCCATACCACGGAATACAGTGTGATGGAGAAACAATATAATGAACTATTTAATGAACCTCTCCCCTCATATCCCCTCCCAACACAAACTCCCCAAATTCAATTTAGGCTAATCCATGCTTTATGGTAATGTGTAGCTCATTAAAACGTTAGTTAAAAACTCATTAAAATTCACTTGGAAAAGTAATGGCTTCATTACAGTAATATGCTGAAAAGCAAAGAAAAAGACAGGAAGAACAAGGAGAAGAGAGAAAGAGAACGACAGCTTTCTAATCACTTAATTGTGACTAAAACGGAATAATTTGCATAATAAATAACGATGAGCTGCAACATTTCTTCTCTCTTCACCGCGCTCTGTAATTAACAAGCGCTACAATTAAAGATGCATTTATTTTCACCAAAATGTATATTTTTGGTAGCCACTCCAGTTTTCACTGTGTTGCATCTGCCTCTTCTGCCTGGTTGTTTTGCAGTGTTTGTGCGGCGGATGCCAGATGTGCAGAGCGTGCGGTAACTGGAGCTGGCTGATACAGAGGAACAATGTGGCCATGACCTTCTCTGCCCGGCTTGATAAAGGATAGGGATGGGATGTGCTGATGCTCGTCTCCCGCTCAGCCCTGAATGGACACTTTAAAGCCGGAAGGAAGGAGGGGAAAGACGCAGAGGGGACCTGGTCCCGATTGATTTCCTGCCAATTCCACAACACAGACAGACCGAGACGCATCCAAGTATATTGACTGCCTGAGTGACTGAGTAAGGGAATTTGCCTGGTGGGACTGGGAGAGGGAGAGGGAGAGGGAGAGGGAGAGGGAGAGGGAGAGAAGAGAGGGAGAGGGAGAGGGAGAGAAGAGAGGGAGAGGGAGAGGGAGAGGGAGAGAAGAGAGGGAGAGGGAGAGGGAGAGGGAGAGGGAGAGAAAGAGGGAGAGGAAGAGGGAGAGGGAGAGAAGAGAGGGAGAGGGAGAGGGAGAGAAGAGAGGGAGAGGGAGAGGGAGAGGGAGAGAAGAGAGGGAGAGGGAGAGGGAGAGGGAGAGAAAGAGGGAGAGGAAGAGGGAGAGGAAGAGGGAGAGGGAGAGGGAGAGAAAGAGGGAGAGGAAGAGGAAGAGGGAGAGGAAGAGGGAGAGGGAGAGGGAGAGGGAGAGAAGAGAGGAGGAAAGGAAAGGGAATGAGAAGAGAGGATTTGGGGTTATGACGTGGAATGGCAGGGCCAGCTGTTGGTTGATATTAAGGCATGTTGAGAGGTAAACATTATGCTTTGAGTAAAAACACTTAGTTACTGGAACTATTACTAAGCAGCTGGGAAAGCCTGCATTATTGAGTCTACCAGAGACTGATTGATTACCATCCAGATTTCTACAGATAAAACATCATTTGAGCTGCTCGGTACCATTAAAATCTCTGTCTGAGTCAGCATGTGTTTTATTTTGTGCAAAACGGGTTCTTGACCTGAGCAGTCGATGGAAAAAAAACATATTTCCTACAAATGCCACATGAAGGAGTTCTAAGAATGTGCATTGAGGGAAGCTGTGACGTCTGTTGGTGATAATGACTCATACAGTCCTGTGTATAATCCAGTATACTATGTGTCCTTATACACTACCGTTCAAAAGTTTGAGGTCACTTAGAAATGTTCTTGTTTTTGAAAGAAAAACACATTTTATCCTTCTGGCCCACGCTGATGCATATGCCTCTCATTAACTCTGCCCCTGCAGTCTGTGGTATGGGTTACCATGATCAACTTACTAGACTGTACTCTAATGCTGCTGTCCAAACAGCCAGGAGGCCAAGGACTGGGAAGGCAGAGAGATATTTCAGATGCGTTCACTGCTGGAGTGAACTCCTCATATCACCTCTTCTCACTCCATTCTGTTTTTACACCTCTGTCATGCAGTGATCACATCTCATCTCTCCATCCCTCCATCTCTCTCACACGCCCTGCCATAGTTAGCTGCCCACAACAGTGTTCTCCAGTCGCCCCTCAGGTAGAAGTGATGCTAGGTGACACAGCTCCAGCTGGGCTTGAGCATGACCTGCTACTGACAGAAACAGTACAAGCGTACCATACTAGACTAGTCACACTAGAATCTCAGTAATGCAGGGACAGTCTGGTGAAAGTTATGCAGTTTCAATGTGTGTGTTGTGTATGTTGGAGGTTAAGGTTATCCATAGTGTCAGTTTTCTAGTCCCAATCTATTTGTGCTGTGCTCTGGGCAAATGACATTGAGGAGTTGACCTTAGAGGGGAAAAATAATCCCAGGATGCTGTGGCTGACTGACTGACTGGCTGACTGCTGCAGTGTTTCCAGATTCACACAGCAGGGGTGAATTCCCTGAGAGCCCCACACACACTGTATACATGTACATGCATACACACAGATACACACACACACAGATACACACACACACACACACACACACACACACACACACACACACACACACACACACACACACACACACACACACACACACACACACACACACACACACACACACACACACACACACACACACACACACACACACACACACACACAAACACACACACACACACACACACACACACACACACACACACACACACACACACACACACACAAACACAAAGATGAAGTGTGTTAAAAAGGAAAAGCATGGGACATGAAAGTGGGTGTAGCGTGTCAGGGAGCTGCAGCTCTGGGGTCGGGGGCACTAAGGGTCTACCTGTACATGCAAACTCTCGCTCCTCGCATGTCACTCTCCTCTCACAGAGCAGTTCCTCTGTGAATCTTCAAATAATCTTTAATAGCGCCTTTCTATTTTCCTTAACGCCTTGCGGCAGTTCCTTCCCTGTCTGTTTTATGGGCCGGGCCTGTATTTTAGTAATTGCATTGGCAGTAGCGACAGGCTGCGACGCTGAGAGGCGTTGGAAGCTTGTAAAGGGTGTCACTGCTTGGCGACAGCCCCTTTTTAATTAAGCTCTCAGCTGGAGATGATCACTCTTATCTAGCGTGCTCTGATGAGTCCTTTACACTGGGGCTACACAACACACTGCACTGCAGAATACAGAGGGAGGGAGGTAAGGATGGAGGGAGGGAGGGAGATAAGGATGAAGGGAGGGAGATAAGGATGGAGGGAGGGATGTAATGATGGAGGGAGGGATGTAATGATGGAGGGAGGTAAGGATGGAGGGAGGGAGGTAAGGATGGATGGAGGGAGGGAGGGAGGGAGATAAGGTTGGAGGGAGGGATGTAAGGATGGATGGAGGGAGGGAGGTAAGAATGGAGGGAGGGATGGAGATAAGGATGGAGGGAGGGATGTAAGGATGGATTGAGGGAGGGAGATAAGGATGGAGGGAGGGATGTAAGGATGGATGGAGGGAGGGAGATAAGGAAGGAGGGAGGGAGATAAGGATGGAGGGAGGGAGGGAGATAAGGTTGGAGGGAGGGATGCAAGGATGGATGGAGGGAGGTAAGGATGGAGGGAAGGAGGGAGACAAGGATGGAGGGATGGATGTAAGGATGGAGGGAGGTAAGGATTGAGGGAGGGAGGGAGGTAAGGATGGAGGGAGGGAGGTAAGGGTGGAGGGAGGAATGTAATGATGGAGGGAGGTAGGTAAGGATGGAGGGAGGGAGGGAGATAAGGATGGAGGGAGGGAGGGAGATAAGGATGGAGGCAGGGATGTAAGGATGGAGGGAGGTAAGGATGGAGGGATGAATGTAATGATGGAGGGAGGGAGGTAAGGAGGGAGGTAGGAATGTAATGATGGAGGGAGGGAGGTAAGGATGGAGGTAGGGAGGTAGGGATGGAGGGAGGGGGGTAAGGATGGAGGGAGGGAGGTAAGGATGGAGGAAAGGTGGACGGAGGGAAGTAAGGATGGAGGGAGGGAAGAAAGGATGGAGAAGGGGGGTTCAGAACCTCCCTCCCTCATCTCTGTATTTATCACTATCCCTGCCCACTATCTCTGTGTCTATCACTATCCCTGTCCACTATCTCTGTTCTAATCATTATCCCTGTCCACTATCTCTGTTCTAATCATTATCCCTGTCTACTATCTCTGTTCTAATCATTATCCCTGTCCACTATCTCTGTGTCTATCACTATCCCTGTCCACTATCTCTGTGTCTATCACTATCCCTGTCCACTATCTCTGTGTCTATCACTATCCCTGTCCACTATCTCTGTGTCTATCACTATACCTCTCCACTATATCTGTGTCTATCATTATGCCTGCCCACTGTCTCTGTATCTATCTCCATGCCCCAAAAATGTTGGCTGTTCTGGAGGCAATGTGGGGTCCGGTACTAGATGTGTGTACTTAATAAACTGGGGGGCTGTA
Source organism: Oncorhynchus clarkii lewisi (assembly GCF_045791955.1). NCBI lineage: Eukaryota > Metazoa > Chordata > Actinopteri > Salmoniformes > Salmonidae > Oncorhynchus > Oncorhynchus clarkii. The sequence continues at coordinate 32,552,368 of NC_092170.1, forward strand.
TATTTACCACAGTCACTGTGTTTGTGTGTCTGTGTTAGAGGATGTACACCTCTCTGTACACCGTGCTGTGAGCCCCCCCACCCAGCATGCTGTGAGCCCCACCCACCGTGTTATGAGCCCCCCCCACCCAGCATGCTGTGAGCCCCCCTCACCCAGCATGCTGTGAGCCCCACTCACCCAGCATGCTGTGAGCCCCACCCACTCAGCATGCTGTTAGCCCCACCCACCCAGCATGCTGTGAGCCCCCCCACCCAGCATGCTGTGAGCCCCACCTACCCAGCATGCTGTGAGCCCCACCCACCGTGTTATGAGCCCCACCCAGCATGCTGTGAGCCCCACTCATCAGCACTGTGCAGTCATGTGTGCACTGGTTCAGATGTAGACCGAGATCTGCAACACGGATACTGCATGTGGACACACACACAGACAAACAACACCCTGGTACTGTAATCGTGAATATTGCATTATGTTGTTGTAGACATGCTTACAGTAATTTCTGCCTTGGCTTCCTTGTGTGTTGTGTTATTGATGGGGTGTGTGTGTGTGTTTGTTTGTGTCTGTAAACTATGCATGTTAGCCAGGGGCTGTATGTGTCTATGAGGCATGATGATTTGAGAAGAGTTCATTACAGTCCTTCCCTCCCTGTTCCTGCTCCTTTTTCACACTCCTTCATCTCACCTCCATCTCTCCCTCATCTATCCTCCATCTCTCCTCATCTCTCCTCCATTTCTCCCCCATCTCTCCTCCATCTCTCCCCCATCTCTCCCTCATCTCTCCTCCATCACTCCCTCATCTCTCCTGTATCTATACCTCATCTCTCCCCCATCTCTCCCTCATCTCTACCTCATCTCTCCTCCATCTCTCCCTCATCTCTCCTCCATCTCTCCCTCATCTCTCCTCCATCTCTTCCTCAATCTCTCTTCCATCTCTCCTCTATCTCTCCCTCATCTCTCCCTCATCTCTCCTCCATCTCTCCCTCATCTCTCCATCATCTCTCCTCCATCTCACCCTCATCTCTCCTCCATCTCTCCTCCATTTCGCCCCATCTCTCCTCATCTCTCCTTCATTTCTCCCTCATCTCTCCTCATCTCTCCTCCATTTCGCCCACCATCTCGGACTCATCTCCCCTCCATCTCTCCTACATCTCTCCCTCCATCTCTCCCACATCTCTCCCCCCTCTCTCCTCCATCTCTCCCCCATCTCTCCCTCATCTCTCCTCCATCCCTCCTGTATCTGTCCCTCATCTCTCCCCCATCTCTCCCTCATCTCTCACCCATCTCTCCCTCATCTCTCCTCCATCTCTCCTCCATATCTCCCCTATCTCTCCCTCATCTCTCCTCTATCTACCCCTCATCTCTCCCCCATCTCTCCCTCATCTCTCCCTCATCTCTCCCCAATCTCTCCCTCATCTCTCCTCCATCTGTCCCCCATCTCTCCTCCATTTCTCCCTCATTTCTCATTCATCTCTCCCCCATCTCTCTTCCATCTCTCCCTCATCTCTCCCTCATCTCTCCCCCATCTCTCCCTCATCTCTCCTCCATCTCTCCCTCCATCTCTCCCTCATCTCTCCTCCATCTCTCCCTCCTCCCTCCCCCATCTCTCCCTCATCTCTCCTCCATTTCGCCCCTTCTCTCCTCATCTCTCCTTCATTTCTCCATCATCTCTCCTCATCTCTCCTCCATTTCGCCCACCATCTCTCCTCCATTTCTCCCCCATCTCTCCTTCATCTCTACCTCCATCTCTCCTCCATCTCTCCCTCATCTCTCCCTCATCTCTCCCTCATCTCTCCCCTATCTCTCCACCATCTCTCCCTCATCTCTCCCCCATCTTTCCTCCATCTCGGACTCATCTCCCCTCCATCTCTCCTCCATCTCTCCTACATCTCTCCCCCATCTCTCTTCCATCTCTCCCTCATCTCTCCCCCATCTCTCCCTCATCTCTCCTCCATCTCTCCCTATCTCTCCTCCATCGCTCCCTCCTCTCTCCTCATCTCTCCTCCATTTCTCCCACATCTCTCCTCCATCTCTCCCCCATCTCTCCCTCATCTCTACTTCATTTCAACTACGTCTCTCGCTCCACCTCTCCCTCATCTCTCCTCCATCTCTTCCTCATCTCTCCTCCATTTCTCCCTTATCTCTCCTCCATCTCTCCTCGATCTCTCCCTCATCTCTCCTCCATATCTCCTCCATCTCTCCCTCATCTCTCCCTCATCTCTCCTCCATCTCTACCTCATCTCCCCCCATCTCCACTCCAGCTCTCCCTCATCTCTCCTCATCTCTCCTCCATCTCTCCCTCATCTCTCCTCCATCTCTTCCTCAATCTCTCTTCCATCTCTCCTCTATCTCGCTCTCATCTCTCCTCCATCTCTCCACCATCTCCCTCCCATCTCTCCCTCATCTCTCCTCCATCTCTCCCTCATCTCTCCTCCATCTCTACCTCATCTCCCCCCATCTCCACTCCAGCTCTCCCTCATCTCTCCTCATCTCTCCTCCATCTCTCCCTCATCTCTCCTCCATCTCTTCCTCAATCTCTCTTCCATCTCTCCTCTATCTCACTCTCATCTCTCCTCCATGTCTCCTCCATCTCTCCCTCATCTCTTCCTCCATCTCTTCTCCATCTCCTCCATCTCTCCCTCATCTCTCCTCCAATTTCCTCCATCTCTCCCTCATCTCTCCTCCATCTCTTCCTCTATCTCTCCTCCATCTCTTCCTCTATCTCTCCTCCATCTCTCCCTCATGTCTCCTCCATCTATCCCTCATCTTTCCCTCATCTCTCCTCCATCTCTCCCTCATCTCTCCATCATCTCAAAATCCATCTCTCCCTCATCTCTCCCTCATCTCTCACCCATCTATCCTCCATCTCTCCCTCATCTCTCCTCCATCTCTTCCTCTATCGATCCCTCATCTCTCCTCCATCTCTCCAACATGTCTCCTCCATCTCTACCTCATCTCCCCCATCTCCACTCCAGCTCTCCCTCATCTCTCCTCATCTCTCCTCCATCTCTCCCTCATCTCTCCCCCATCTCTCCTCACATCTCTCCCTCATCTCTCCTCCATCTCTCCTGTATCTATACCTCATCTCTCCCCCAACTCTCCTCCATATCTGAATCATCTCTCCTCCATCTCTCCTCCATCTCTCCCCCATCTCTACTCCATCTCTCCCCATCTCTCCTCCATCTCTCCCCCATCTCTCCCTCATCTCTCCCTCATCTCTCCTCCATCTCTCCCTCATATCTCCCTCATCTCTCCCTCATCTCTCCTAATCTCTCCTGTATCTATCCCTCATCTCTCCCTAATCTCTCCTACATATCTCCCTCATCTCTACTCCATCTCACCTCCATCTCTCCCCCATCTCTCCTCCATCTCTCCCTCATCTCTCCCCCATCTTTCCTCCATCTCTACTTCATTTCAACTACGTCTCTCGCTCCACCTCTCCCTCATCTCTCCTCCATCTCTTCCTCATCTCTCCTCCATTTCTCCCTTATCTCTCCTCCATCTCTCCTCCATCTCTCCCTCATCTCTCCTCCATATCTCCTCCATCTCTCCCTCATCTCTCCCTCATCTCTCCTCCATCTCTACCTCATCTCCCCCATCTCCACTCCAGCTCTCCCTCATCTCTCCTCATCTCTCCTCCATCTCTCCCTCATCTCTCCTCCATCTCTTCCTCAATCTCTCTTCCATCTCTCCTCTATCTCGCTCTCATCTCTCCTCCATCTCTCCACCATCTCCCTCCCATCTCTCCCTCATCTCTCCTCCATCTCTCCCTCATCTCTCCTCCATCTCTACCTCATCTCCCCCCATCTCCACTCCAGCTCTCCCTCATCTCTCCTCATCTCTCCTCCATCTCTCCCTAATCTCTCCTCCATCTCTTCCTCAATCTCTCTTCCATCTCTCCTCTATCTCACTCTCATCTCTCCTCCATGTCTCCTCCATCTCTCCCTCATCTCTTCCTCCATCTCTTCTCCATCTCCTCCATCTCTCCCTCATCTCTCCTCCAATTTCCTCCATCTCTCCCTCATCTCTCCTCCATCTCTTCCTCTATCTCTCCTCCATCTCTTCCTCTATCTCTCCTCCATCTCTCCCTCATGTCTCCTCCATCTATCCCTCATCTCTCCCTCATCTCTCCTCCATCTCTCCCTCATCTCTTCCTCCATCTCTTCTCCATCTCCTCCATCTCTCCCTCATCTCTCCTCCAATTTCCTCCATCTCTCCCTCATCTCTCCTCCATCTCTTCCTCTATCTCTCCTCCATCTCTTCCTCTATCTCTCCTCCATCTCTCCCTCATGTCTCCTCCATCTATCCCTCATCTCACCCTCATCTCTCCTCCATCTCTCCCTCATCTCTCCATCATCTCAAAATCCATCTCTCCCTCATCTCTCCCTCATCTCTCACCCATCTATCCTCCATCTCTCCCTCATCTCTCCTCCATCTCTTCCTCTATCGCTCCCTCATCTCTCCTCCATCTCTCCATCATGTCTCCTCCATCTCTACCTCATCTCCCCCATCTCCACTCCAGCTCTCCCTCATCTCTCCTCATCTCTCCTCCATCTCTCCCTCATCTCTCCTCCATCTCTTCCTCAATCTCTCTTCCATCTCTACTCTATCTCACTCTCATCTCTCCTCCATCTCTCCACCATCTCTCCCCCATCTCTCCTCACATCTCTCCCTCATCTCTCCTCCATCTCTCCTGTATCTATACCTCATCTCTCCCCCAACTCTCCTCCATATCTGAATCATCTCTCCTCCATCTCTCCTCCATCTCTCCCCCATCTCTACTCCATCTCTCCCCATCTCTCCTCCATCTCTCCCCCATCTCTCCCTCACCTCTCCCTCATCTCTCCTCCATCTCTCCCTCATATCTCCCTCATCTCTCCCTCATCTCTCCTCATCTCTCCTGTATCTATCCCTCATCTCTCCCTAATCTCTCCTACATATCTCCCTCATCTCTACTCCATCTCACCTCCATCTCTCCCCCATCTCTCCTCCATCTCTCCCTCATCTCTCCCCCATCTCTCCTCCATCTCTACTTCATTTCAACTACGTCTCTCGCTCCACCTCTCCCTCATCTCTCCTCCATCTCTTCCTCATCTCTCCTCCATTTCTCCATTATCTCTCCTCCATCTCTCCTCCATCTCTCCCTCATCTCTCCTCCATATCTCCTCCATCTCTCCCTCATCTCTCCCTCATCTCTCCTCCATCTCTACCTCATCTCCCCCCATCTCCACTCCAGCTCTCCCTCATCTCTCCTCATCTCTCCTCCATCTCTCCCTCATCTCTCCTCCATCTCTTCCTCAATCTCTCTTCCATCTCTCCTCTATCTCGCTCTCATCTCTCCTCCATCTCTCCACCATCTCCCTCCCATATCTCCCTCATCTCTCCTCCATCTCTCCCTCATCTCTCCTCCATCTCTACCTCATCTCCCCCCATCTCCACTCCAGCTCTCCCTCATCTCTCCTCATCTCTCCTCCATCTCTCCCTCATCTCTCCTCCATCTCTTCCTCAATCTCTCTTCCATCTCTCCTCTATCTCACTCTCATCTCTCCTCCATGTGTCCTCCATCTCTCCCTCATCTCTCCTCCATCTCTCCCTCATCTCTCCTCCACCTCTCCATCATCTCAAAATCCATCTCTCCCTCATCTCTCCCTCATCTCTCACCCATCTATCCTCCATCTCTCCCTCATCTCTCCTCCATCTCTTCCTCTATCGCTCCCTCATCTCTCCTCCATCTCTCCATCATGTCTCCTCCATCTCTACCTCATCTCTCCCCCATCTCCACTCCAGCTCTCCCTCATCTCTCCTCATCTCTCCTCCATCTCTCCCTCATCTCTCCTCCATCTCTTCCTCAATCTTTCTTCCATCTCTACTCTATCTCACTCTCATCTCTCCTCCATCTCTCCACCATCTCTCCCCCATCTCTCCTCACATCTCTCCCTCATCTATCCCTCATCTCTCCTCCATCTCTCCCTCATCTATCCTCCATCTCTCCCTTATCTCTCCCTCATCTCTCCTTCATCTCCCCCTCATCTCTCCCTCATCTCTCCTCCAACTCTCCTACATCTCTTCCTCCATCTCTCCCTCATCTCTTCCTCCATCTCTCCTCCATCTCTCCCTCATCTCTTCCTCTATCTCTCCCCCATCTCTCCCTCATCTCTCCCCCATCTTTCCTCCATCTCTCCCTCATCTGTCCTCCATCTCTTCCTCAATCTCTCCCCTATCTCTCCCCCATCTCTCCCTAATCTCTCCCTCATCTCTCCCCATCTCTCCCTCATCTCTCCTCCATCTTTCCTCCATAACTCCCTCATCGCTCCTCCATCTCTTCCTCTCTATCCTCCATCTCTCGCTCATCTCTCCTCCATCTCTCCCTCATCTCTCCCCCATCTCTCCTCCATCTCTTCCTCTATCCCTCCATCTCTCCCTCATCTATCCTCCATGTCTCCTCCATCTCTCCCTCATCTCTTCCTCCATCTCTTCTCCATCTCCTCCATCTCTCCCTCATCTCTCCTCCATTTTCCTCCATCTCTCCTACATCTCTTCCTCCATCTCTCCCTCATCTCTTCCTCCATCTCTCCTCCATCTCTCCCTCATCTCTTCCTCTATCTCTCCCCCATCTCTCCCTCATCTCTCCCCCATCTTTCCTCCATCTCTCCCTCATCTGTCCTCCATCTCTTCCTCAATCTCTCCCCTATCTCTCCCCCATCTCTCCCTAATCTCTCCCTCATCTCTCCCCATCTCTCCCTCATCTCTCCTCCATCTTTCCTCCATAACTCCCTCATCGCTCCTCCATCTCTTCCTCTCTATCCTCCATCTCTCGCTCATCTCTCCTCCATCTCTCCCTCATCTCTCCCCCATCTCTCCTCCATCTCTTCCTCTATCCCTCCATCTCTCCCTCATCTCTCCTCCATGTCTCCTCCATCTCTCCCTCATCTCTTCCTCCATCTCTTCTCCATCTCCTCCATCTCTCCCTCATCTCTCCTCCATTTTCCTCCATCTCTCCCTCATCTCTCCTCCATCTCTCCCTCATCTCTCCTCCACCTCTCCATCATCTCAAAATCCATCTCTCCCTCATCTCTCTCTCCTCTCTCCCATCTCTCTGCCATCTCTCCCTCATCTCTCCCCCATCTCTCCCTCATCTCTCACCCATCTATCCTCCATCTCTCCCTCATCTCTCCTCCATCTCTTCCTCTATCGCTCCCTCATCTCTCCATCATGTCTCCTCCATCTCTTCCTCCATCTCCTCCTCTTCTCTTCCTCTATATCTCCTCCATCTCTCCTCAATCTCTCGCTCATCTATCCTCCATCTCTCCCTCATCTCTCCCTCATCTCTCTCCCATCTCTCTGCCATCTCTCCCTCATCTCTCCCTCATCTCTCACCCATCTTTCCTCCATCTATCCTCCATCTCTCCCTCATCTCTCCTCCATCTCTTCCTCCATCTCTCCTCCATCTCTCGCTCATCTCTCCTCCATCTCTCCCTCATCTCTACTCCATCTCTCCCTCATCTCTACTCCATCTCCCCCTCATCTCTCCCTCATCTCTCCTCCATCTCCGCCTCATCTCTCCTCCATCTCTCCCTCATCTCACTTCCATCTCTCCTCCATCTCTCCCTCATCTCTCCTCCATCTCTCCTCCATCGCTCCTCCATCTCCCTCATCTCTCTCCTCCATCTCTCCCCCATCTCTCCCTCATCTCTCCTCCATCTTTTCTCCATCTCTCCCTCATCTCTCTTCCATCTCTTCCTCTCTTTCCTCCATCTCTCACTCATCTCTCCTCAATCTCTCCCTCATCTCTCCCTCATCTCTCCCCCATCTCTCCTCCATATCTTCCTCTATCCCTCCTCAATCTCTCGCTCATCTATCCTCCATCTCTCCCTCATCTCTCCCTCATCTCTCTCCCATCTCTCTGCCATCTCTCCCTCATCTCTCCCTCATCTCTCACCCATCTTTCCTCCATCTCTCCCTCATCTCTCCCTCATCTCTCCTCCATCTCTCCCTCATCTCTCCTCCATCTCTCCCTCATCTCTTCTCCATCTCCTACATCTCTCCCTCATTTTCCTCCATCTCTCCCTCATCTCTCCCCCATCTCTTCCTCTATCTCTCCCTCTATCTCTCCCCCTTATCTCTCCTCCATCTCTCCCTCATGTCTCCTCCATCTCTCCCTCATCTCTCACACATCTTTCCGTCATCTTTCCTCCATCTCTCCCTCATCTCTCCTCCATCTCTTCCTCTATCGCTCCCTCATCTCTCCTCCATCTCTCCCTCATGTCTCCTCCATCTCCTCCTCCTCTCTTCCTCAATATCTCCTTCATCTCTCCTCAATCTCTCCCTCATCTCTCCTCCATCTCTCCCTCATCCCTCCTCCATCTCTCCCTCATCTCTCCTCCATCTATCCCTTATCTCTCCCTCATCTCTCCTCCATCTATCCCTCATCTCTCCCTCATCTCTCCTCCATCTCTCCCTCATCTCTTCCTCCATCTCTCCCTCATCTCATCCTCTATCGCTCCCTCATCTCTCCTCCATCTCTCCCTCATGTCTCCTCCATCTCCTCCTCTTCTCTCCCTCATCTCACCTCCATCTCTCCATCTCCCCCTCATCTCTCCTCCATCTCTCCCTCATCTCACTTCCATCTCTCCATCATCTGTCCCTCACTAGTAGATTCTGACCTGGATTCAGTGTCGTCCTTACAAGTCCCAATCAAGGTCCACTACTAGATTCTGACCTGGAGTCAGTGTGGTCTTTACAGGACCCAATCTACTGTTTGATTCTGACCTGGAGTCAGTGGTTGATGGTCTGGAGTAGCCTGTCTTCAGTGCCTTGGGAGGAGGGCTGAACGGAATTCCGTCAGGGCTCAGTCTGTCAGCGATCAGAGCAGAGCAGAGACATTAAAATAGATTTATTGATCACGTTATAGTTATTAACTGTTGAGGAAGAGCGAACATTTAACTGGATACGGATGTGATTTTACAGCAGCCCACGGGAAGGGATCCTTTTTTTCTCTCACATCATGGCCCAGTGCGTGTGTGTGCGTGCATGTGTGTGTGAGAGATCCTCTGTGTACAATGTAAAACACCAGATAACGCATGCAGAGCAGAATTAGGCCGATACCTGCTAATTATCAAAATCCAGAAAAGAGCCGCTAATTTCTACAACCATTTAAAAGGAAGCGATTCCCAAACCTTCCATAACAAAGCCATCACCTACAGAGAGATGGACCAAGAGAAGAGCCCCCTAAGCAAGCTGGTCCTGGGGCTCTGTTCAAACACAGACCCCTAAGAGCCCCAGGAGAGCAACACAATTAGACCCAACCAAATCATAAAAAAATAAAAATAAAACTTGATACATTGGAAAGAATTTACAACAAAAATCAGAGCAAACTAGAATGATATTTGGACCTTAATAAAAGTGGCAGAATACCTGACCACTGTGACAGACCCAAACTTAAGAAAAGCTTTGACTATGTACAGACTCAGTGAGCATAGCCTTGCTATTGAGAAAGGTCACCGTAGGCAGACATGGCTCTCAAGAGAAGACAGGCTATGTGCACCCTGCCCACAAAATGAGGTGGAAACTGAGATGCTCTTCCTAACCTCCTGCCAAATGTATGACCATATTAGAGACACATATTTCCCTTAGACTACACACACCCATAAATCCAATTTTAATAAACTCCCATATCTATTGGGTGAAATACCAGTGTGCAACCACAGCAGCAAGATTTGTGACCTGTTGCCACAAGAACAGGGCAACCAGTGAAGAACAAACACTATTGTAAATACAACCCATATTTATGTTTATTTATTTTCCCTTTTGTACTTTAACCTCTTGAACCTATAGGGGCGCTGTGTCATTATTGGATAAAAAGACGTGCCCGTTTTAAGCGCAATATTTTGTCACGAAAAGATGCTCGACTATGCATGGAATTGACAGCCTTGGAAAGACACAACGCTGACGTCTCCAAAACTGCAAAGATATTATCTGTGCGTGCCCCAGAACTAATGCAACAGGCGAAACCAAGATGATGTTTCATACAGGAAATGCCCCGGATTCTGAAGGTGCTGTGTTCCAATGTCTCCTTATATGGCTGTGAATGCGCCAGGAATGAGCCTGCGCTTTCTGTATATTCCCCGAGGTGTCTGCAGCATTGTGACGTGTTTGTAGGCATATCATTGGAAGATTGACCATAAGAGACTACATTTACCTGGTGTCCCGCCCGGTGTCCTGTGTGTGTAATCAGTAAGTCCATGCGCGTTCCATTTCTTCAGAATTGAAAGTAAACTGCCACGATGGATTTTATCGTCGATAGATATGTGAAAAACACCTTGAGGATTGATTCTAAACATCGTTTGCCATGTTTCTGTCGATATTATGGAGTTAATTTGGAAAAAAGTTCGCGTTTTAATGACCTTTTTTTTTCTTTTTTTTTTTTTCTTACCCAAACGTGATGAACAAAATGGAGTGATTAGTCGACACAAATAATATTTTTTGTAAAAACGGAACATTTGCTATCTAACAGAGTCTCCTCATTGAAAACATCTGAAGTTCTTCAAAGGTAAATTATTTTATTTTATTTGAATGCTTTTATGTTTTTTTGTGGAAAATGTTGCATGCTGAATGCTAGGCTTAATGCAATGCTAGGCTATCAATACTCTTACACAAATGCTTGTTTAGCTATGGTTCAAAAGCATATTTTGAAAATCTGAGATGACAGTGTTGTTAACAAAAGGCTAAGCTTGAGAGCAAATAGATCAATTTCATTTCATTAGCCATTTTCATGAATAGTTAACGTTGTGTTATGCTAATGAGCTTGCTGATAGATTTACACAATCCTGGATACAGGGTTTTTTTCGTAGCTAAACGTGACGCAGAAAACGGAGCGATTTCAGGAAAAACTGAACATTTGCTATCTGAGAGTCTCCTCATTGAAAACATCTGAAGTTCTTCAAAGGTAAATTATTTTATTTGAATGCTTTTCTGTTTTTTTGTGTAAATGTTGCCAGCTGAATGCTAATGCTAAATGCTACGCTAAATGCTACGTTAGCCATCAATACTGTTACACAAATGCTTGTTTTGCAATGGTTGAGAAGCATATTGTGAAAATCTGAGATGACAGTGTTGTTAACAAAAGGCTAAGCTTGAGAGCTAGCATATTTATTTCATTTGCGATTTTCATGAATAGTTAACGTTGCGTTATGGCAATGAGCTTGAGGCTGTATTCACGATCCCGGATCCGGGATGGGGAGATCAGGAAGGTTAACTATTTGCACGTTAAAACACTGTATATAGACATAACATGACATTTGAAATGTCTTTATTCTTTTGAAAGTTGTGTTTACTGTTCATTCTTTTATTGTTTATTTAAAATGTGTTTATTGTCTAATTCACTTGCTTTGGCAATGTAAACATATGTTTCCTTTGCCAAAAAAGCCTTAAATTGAAGTTGAAATTGAAAAGAGATAGAGATGCAAATATAATCTAAATATTAAGAATAAATATGTATCAGCCCTGTTCAGCAAATCACTGCTACATAAGCCACACCTAATCAGACACACACACAAGCTCTTTATATGCAGCCTGTTTGATATGCATGTAAACAGAATTGCATATAATCACAATGTCTGTGTCTCTGTCTGTATCTCTCTCTCCCTCCCTCCCTCCCTCCCTCCCTCCCTCCCTCCCTCCCTCCCTCCCTCCCTCCCTCCCTCCCTCTTCTCTGTGTTTTTCCCCTAACTGTGATTTTCTCTGGCAGTAACATCATAAGGTGAGAGTAAACAGTGCTGGTGGTGTGTGGTCTGTATTGATGCCGAGGCTCTTCCACCTGTGGTCTCTAAGAGGAACCAAGTAAATGAGTCAAGTTCTAATCCATGATATTTGGAGTTCTGTCAACATTACTGACTTCACTGTGGAGAAGAGAGCAGAGAGGAGTGGAATGGAGAGGAGTGGTGTGGAGAGGAGTGGAGAGGATAGGATAGGATAGGAGAGGATGAGATATGGTTCCGGGGCACAGATGACCTACATAGCAAGGACATGATAGCAGACTGAAGCTGGAGTTGAACACAAAACACAACCCTGTCAGGCAGAGCTCCCAGAATCCTACAACTCTCTAGGGCACAGATAGAGCAGGACGTGAGACACACCTGTGTAAATTCCCTCTCTAAATGACACTTATACTCCCCATGTGTGATATGTGTTCTCAATGTTCAGTTCTATTTTCAGATTCCATATCATCAACAATGACGATCTGCTAAGCCAGCATCTGTAGAGTACAATGACCACAAGCCACACAATCAATATGTATTGTCAATGAACAGATAATTCAATGAGCTCTGGCTAGTCATCCACCCACAGTGGAGATAGAGAGAGAGAGAGAGATAGAGACACAGATATAGGAAGAGAGGGATGAGTTCTCTAGTTCCTGTGGTCTCTAAATGATGTTCATGAGAGCTCAGTATCTGATGAGTAGAGATAGTTTTTTTTCCCACTTTTGTTTATCTATTTCACTTGCTTTGGCAATGTAAACATATGTTTCCCATGCCAATAAATCCTTTAAATTGAATTGAAATTGAATGGTGAGAGAGAGATTTAAATATTCCACCACTACCGGCTATCTCATCTACAGAGCACATTAACGCCAGTCTCTGTCCTGTAATCACACACTGGCCTATAATGGGAATCTAGTCTTTATTACTATAGATGGTTAGGCTGGACCTTTCCTCCATTCCCTCCTCTTTTCATTAGCTAGTGTAGATGGCTGGGGTTAATAGCCATATCTGTCTGTGTGTTGAAGCATCAAGCTGGCAAGTCTATAATGCCACAGGCTAGAGATGGTGCAATCATCAGTGGATGAGACAGGGCCTGCTGATGACAGCGGATGAAAGAGGGCCTGCTGATGACAGCGGACAGCGTTTGAAAGAGGGCCTGCTGATGACAGCGGATGAAAGAGGGCCTGCTGATGACAGCGTTTGAAAGAGGGCCTGCTGATGACAGCTGATGAGAGAGGGCCTGCTTTAATTTTGTACATTTATTTAGCTAGGCAAGTCAGTTAAGAACAAATTCTTATTT